>NW_015170303.1:104588-114634 GCF_001447785.1 Gekko japonicus | reverse complement strand
AACTCATCTTGGAGATCTCCAGGTGCCACCTGGAGGTTGGCAAGACTAAGGGGAGGGCCAGACCTGTAGATTTGAGGGGTAGAGCCTGGGGAGGGGAGGGGAGGGTTTAGGATGGGGAGTGACCTCAGCAGGGTATAATGCCATAGAGTCCACTGCCCAAAGCAGCCATTGTCTCCAGGAGAACTGATCTTGGTCATCTGGAGATCAGTTGTAATGGCTGGTAAATTTTCTGTAGGGGAAATGATGTGCTGAGGCTGGGGAACACGGTGATTTCTGAGAGATCTCCAGGCCCCACAGGGAGATTGGCAACCCCAGGGAACATTTAGGGAAGACTAGGAGATGTATTTTACCTCAGGACACAACCAATGACTCCCAATAGCAACAGCAAACTGTTTAGAATGTTGGAGACGAGGGCCAATCAGGCCGCATATCCAAACAACCTCTGGGTGCCGACTGGCTATAGAGGGGGGAGGATGACATGTGGAATGGAGTGAGGCCCAATCAGCCCGCATATGCAAATGACCTGGAAAGGGTGGCCCAATCAGGTAGAAGGTGAGTCTTTGGGAACACAGCTAGCCTTTTATATAGATCTAGATGATGATGATGGTGATGATGATAGTGATGATGATGATGATTTCCTCTTTCTGTACTCTATAATCCATTTTGAGCCTCAGGGAGAGGCAATAAATTAGCCAAATAAATAAAACAAAACAACCAAATTTAGTTTTAAGCATTTCTGATTGTTTTCTGTTAACTGAATGCAAGCCAAAGGTTAAACACTGGGAACCTAACACAAGTAAAAGGTTAAATGAAACCACAAATATGCATATCATTAAAAAAATTACAGCAAGGTCCAGATTATTATTTTTTTGCCCACCTGAGTTTGGCTGACCTTTTGGTGTGGGCCTACATTTTCTTGAAATAGAATTCTGAGCCCATGAAATAATGTAATCTTTGCAGGACTAGACAGATAAAGTTCTAGACCCAAGCTACCATATATGGAATGAGAAATGCCAGATGTTCAAGATGGATCCAGAAAAGGAAGAGAGACTAGAGATTATATTGCAAATTTACCTTGGTTACTGGAGCGTATGAGAGAATTTCAGAAGAAAATCAGCTTGTTTCATAGATTACAGCAAAGCTTTTGACTGCGTGGATCGTGAAAAGCTACGGTTGGTTTTAAAAGAAATGAGCGTGCCACACCATCTGATTGTTTTGATGTGCAACCTGTACTATGAGCTACTGTTAGGACAGACTATGGAGAAACACAATGGTTTCCAATTGGCAAAGGTGTCCGACAAGGATTATTGTATCTCCCTGTCTCTTCAGTCTATATGCAGAACACATCACAAGGAAAACTGGATTAGATTTAGATGAAGATGGATTGAAAACTGGTGGAAGGAACATTAACAATTTGAGATATAAAGATGACGCCACATTACTGGCAGAAAATAGTGAGGACTTGAAACAACTACGGCTGAAAGCAGAAAGTGCCAAAGCAGGATTACCCAGAAGACAAAAGTAATGACTACTGGGGAATTAATCACACAACTTTAAAGCTGACGGTGAAGAAATCAAAATAGTTCAAGATTTTCTATTCCTTGGCACCACCATCAACCAAAAGGGAGAGTGCAGCCAAGAAATCATGCAACGAACATGAAATTGAGCAAACTTAAGAGGACAGCGGAAGACAGGAAGGCCTGGCGTGATCTGGTCCATGGGGTCGCGAAGAGTCGGACTCGACTGTGCGACTGAACAACAAAAGCCAAGAAATCAGGAGACTGAAGGAGATCGGGAAGGACAACCATGAAGGAGCCAGAAAAGACTCTTAAGCAGGGGGGCGTGTTTCTGGCAATCAAGATCGCATTGATTCAGGCCACTACTATGTATGGGTGTGAAAGCTGGACAATGAAGAAAGCTGACAGGAAGAAAGTAGATTCATTTGAAATGTGGGATAGGAGAAGAATGTTATGGATACCACGAACTGCCAAAAAGACAAATCCGTGGGTTCTAGACAAAATCAAGGCTGAACTCTCCCTAGGAGCTAAAATGACTAAACTGAGCATATTGTACTTTGTTCACATTATGAAGAGACAAGAGTCACTGGGGGAAAAACAATAATGTTAGAATTATTTATTTATTTGTTTGCTTGTTAAATTCAACTTGCTAGGCCGCCCTTCACTGCAAGCAGTGCTCAGGGCAGCTTACATCAAATAAACATAGTAATACTCCATTAAATAGCAATTAAAGGTAAAGGTAAAGGTTCCCTTGCTCGAAAGCCAGTCAAATCCGACTCTAGGGTTGTGGTGCTCATCTCAGTTTCAAAGCCGAAGAGCCAGCGCTGTCTGAAGATGTTTTTGTGGTCATGTGGCCGGCATGACTAAACACCAAGGCGCATGGAACGCTGTTACCTTCCCACCGAAGTGGCACCTATTTATCTACTTGCAATTTCTTGCTTTCGAACTGCTAGGTTGGCAGGAGCTGGAACTCGAGACGGGAGCTCACTCCGTCATGCGGCACACTCAGGTCTCGAACTGCTGAACTACTGACCTTCCACAGCCTGCAGTTCAGCGTCTTAACCACTTGAGCCACCGCAGCTCCATATAATAGCAATTAAAAACTACTAAAACAATATATATCAGACAATACAGCTTCATTACTTAAGATGGCGAAAAATTTCTGGAGAATTTCTGTAGAAAAAGCGGAAAGCAGCAGGAAAAGAGGAAGACCCAACATGAGATGGATCGACCCCGTCAAGGAAGCCACAAAAGGCCCTCCGTTTGCAAGACCTGAGCGAGGCAGTCAAGGACAGGACGTTTTGGAGGATGTTAATCCACAGGGCTGCTTTTGCCGTAAGTCGGAAGCAACTTGATGGTACTTAACACACACAGACCCAAGTTAAGCCTCTTTGGTCAAACCTCCCCGAAGAAAGAAAGGCAGTGCATTTTACAGAGTAAGCCCACAAGCAAGGCAGGGGTGGCATCAGCATACCCTGAGGCAGGGCTTTTTTTGTAGAAAAAGTCCAGCAGGAACTCATTAGCATAATAGGCCACACCCAACAGCAGACACTCATTAGCATATTAGGCCACACCCTTGCATATTAAGCCGCACCCCCATGCTACCAGAAGTGTGGTCATCCAGCCACACCCACCGTTTGCTTCTTATTCTGTTTACTTTGTTGTCAAAACCCAGAGGTGGTTTTTTTTTGTAGCAGGAACTCCTTTGCATGTTAGGCCACACACCCCTGATGTAGCCAATTCTAATGAGTTTCTGCTGTTGGGTGTGGCCTATTATGCTAATGAGTTCCTGCTGGGTGTGGTCAGCTCAGGAGCCAGCCGGAACCCTGTTCCTGTGCGTTCCTGCCCCAAAATAGCCCTGCCCTGAGGTGAGGCATGCCCTTCCTCCGCCTGCTTGCTTGCATGCCCTCCACCATTCACGCTCCTGGCCACACACACTGCCCAGCATAGTCAGGGAAAGGGCACTGTGGCATCTGTGAGCATGGGAAGAGAGAGGCCACATCAGCAGGTGGGGACAGGATGCACAAACACATCGTCTTGGTGGACACTCTGCCCAGGGCCCTCCAAAAACTGGAACCGGCCCTGCCCGCGAGGTCATTACAGCCCTGTCAGAGCACCTGCATACCTTTGGATCCATCCTGAGGAAGCTGTGTGGGCCTCGGCTGCTGAATGTTGACCTCTTTATCGTCCTACTGTGGTGAAAGTGGTAATAGTCTTCCAAGGTTCCAATCTGTAACAACAAACATGTGGAAAAGAGTCAGGAGGGCATGAGACTAGACCAGGAAAGAGGGGGAGCGGTACGGAATGGCCACTCATTCTTTTGAAGAAACCCACGCAAATTTGTGCAGGAAAACTTTAAAAGAAATGGAACCAGACCAAAGTAGATTTGCAGCTCATCTATGGAGCCTTCAGCAGCCAGAAGAAGATCTTGTTTTTTATACCCCACTTTTCCTTCTCTTAAGGAGTTTCACAGTGGCTTATAACCGCCTTCCCTTCCTCTCCCCACAACAGACACCTGTGGGGCAGGTGGGGCTGAGAGAGTTCTGAGAGAACTGTGTGACTGGCCCAAGGTCACCCAGCAGGCCTCATGCGGAGGATTGTGGAATCAAACCTGGTCCTCCAGATTAGTCTGCCACTCTTAAACACTGCACCACACTGTAAGAGGAACTTAAAAACTGCTGGAATCAGACCACATTGTCCAGCGCTGTTTTTCCCAATAGTGGCTAAGATGAAAGAAGTCACCCGCAAGGCTTGCCCCCAGCATCTGGTATTCAGAGCTGTACTGTCTCAGATTACAAAAGGATCCATTTAGCTGTCATAACTGGTAGTCACTGATGGATCTCATTGGGTGCGTTCAGACGTGACGTTTGATCTGGAGTCGTGACAGTTCAGCCATGGATTTTATATGCAGAATCATACAGTCAACATCTGCCTCCGGTCCCCAGCCGTTGGTTTCCGGCTCAAAACTGCCCAAAGTGGTGTTTTCTCAGCATTCCCGTTTAAAGCCGCATTTCCCCCCTGTGTGATTGCTCCTCTGGTGTCAAACCACTTCCGGTTTAAACCCCCTCCCCGCTCGAAAGCTGACTGAGGCTTCCACCTTTTGCCTGCCATTTTTTTTAGCGGCAGCGGTGTGCGTATAGGCGGAGCTCTGCTACCATGTTTAGAAAACCGACATTTAAACAGTCACTTGTTTTAGAGTTGATGAGTTCAGGATCTCACGGAGGCCCATTTTCGGGTCAAACATTTAAAGGGAAGTCTTTTGTTGGAGGGATTGGATTGGTTCGGTTCACCCTGGTGGTGCTGCGCACGCGCCATGGTAGTTTCCCCCCCCCATTCTACGGGTGAGCGCCTATGCACATGCGCATACTGAGAAAAAAATGTTAAAACCCGCTAACACACGCTCTCGTGCATCGGTAGTGTAGACGCCGGGGAGCAACATGACTGCGCAGTGAGGCGGGATAAGAGAGGTAAGTGTGGTCGCAATTATCCAGATCAAATATAATCCGGTCAAAACCGGAGCAGTTTAACCCGCTCTCAGCACGCCATCTGACTGCACCCATTATGTCTCATATTGCTTTGGTCAACAGAATGCTTTGCGGCAGCTTTACAGGAAGGGACACCCTGTTTCCAGACAACAGCTAGTTTTTGCTTCAACCAAAGGACTCCGGAGTAAGTCAGGTGCAAAGATCAAGAAGAAATAAGATAAATGCTTTGTTATTTGGTTGCAGAGTTTGCAATTTTAGCTCCTGGTTAAACATAGAGATCACGGTATCTGCAATCCCCATAAATTGGAGGCTGTCTCTACCATTTGTGGTAATTAATTCCATATATTAAGAAGCACCTTTTAAACATTTATTTTCCAGTGGTATAGATACTCAGATGGTTTTGATCTGGCATAGAGAAACTTTGCAAATTTTGTTGTCATTTTCCTTCATAAGAACATCTGTGGTACTGGATCAGACCAGCAGTCCCTCTAGTAGTTCAACATCCCATCCCACACAGTGGCTAATCAGTTGGCTTGGACAGGCAACAAGGCATAGAGGTCAAGACATTCCATGATGTTGCCTCCTAGCACTGGTATTCAAAGGCTGACTACCTCTGGATGTGGAGATTCACTTCAGTCACCTCACCTAGCAGACACTGATGAACCCACCTTCCAGGAATCTATCTTTCCTTTACCTAAGCTTTCCTTTGTGATTTCAGTAGTGTTTTGAATGGTCAATAAACCATACATCCATATTAGAAGAACATCCTCTTCTTCCAAACCTGTCTGTCAATCAGTTTCATTTCATGACTCTGTATTCTAGTATTATAAAATTCATCTGTATGTCATGCATGGTCTTATACCACTCTATAATGCCCCTCCTACATCATCTTTTTCCTAACTATGAAGACCCACACACTTTAGCGTAAGGCCTACATAGTTTATATGGAGGACTGAGATTGCGCTTTGCAAATCAATAAGTTCCATAACGTGCTGAATTCTATAACTGTGTAAACTGGGGTACCCAATCTTGTTGAGTCTGTGGACACTTCTGGATTTCTGAGAAGGAGACTGGATTTACACCCCACCCTTCACTTGGAGTCTCAAAACGGCTTACAATCTTCTTCTCTTCCTCTCCCCACAACAGACATCCTGTGAGGTAGGTGGAGCTGAGAGAGCTCTTTCAAGGACTGCTCTTGAGAGAACAGCTCTCAGAGAACTTGTGACTGACCCAAGGTCACACCAGCAGCTGCATGTGGAGGAGTGTGGAATCAAACCTGGTTCTCCCAGATTACAGTCTGGCTCCTAACCACTACACCAAACTGGCTGTATGTGTTGTGTGTGTGTGTGTGTGTGTGTGTGTGTTAAGTGCCATCGAGTCGCTTCCAACTTATGGCGACCATATGGACCTCCACAAAGTCCTAACATTGAGAACATTTCCATCACAAAATGGCTGTCCTGGAAAGCAGGACCAATCACATAATGGTTGCCATTGGGAAGGTTGGAACTGATTGGTAAGTCCCAAGCCAAGCGCCCTCCTATGATAGGGCAGCTGCTTCTCTATGGTTTGAAGCTAATTCTACCAAAGAGTTTTGCCCAAAAAACAGACCATCACCCCCCCGACATCTCCAATGTGCCTATGCGACTTCCAGGTGACATAGTCACGTCACGTTTGGGGTGGTAACTCTCCCCTACCAGGATGCCGAGGGGAGGAGCCCCAGAAACCAGGGGATCCCTGCCAGCACCGGGGGTGGTGGTGGTCTGGCAACCCTACCGTATTTACATGATGAGCCAAGAATTTTAGAAGAAGAAGAAGAGATTGGATTTATACCCCGCCCTTCACTCGGAGTCTCAGAGCGGCTTACAAACTTCTTTCCCTTCCCCTCCCCACAACAGACACCCTGTGAGGTGGGTGGGGCTGAGAGAACTCTTGACACAAACTGCTCTTTTTCAAGGACAGCTGTGCCAGAGCTTGTGACTGACCCAAGGTCACATCAGCAGGTGCAAGTGGAGGAGTGGGGAATCAAACCCGGTTCTCCCAGATTAGAGTCCACACACTTAACCACTGCACCAAACTGGCTCTCCTGCGATGTCTCCCACCTTGAGCCCAAATTTCCTGCTTTCAAGAAACTGAGACATGGAAGAAAAAATAGTAAATGGGCTCTACAGAGGAATTTCCACGTCGGTGTTCTTTACCATAGAGATTAGGGGAAGTTCCTAGAGCATCATCTGGATATAACGTTGCATCCTCCCCAAACTCCACTCTCCCCCAGGCACTATCCCCCAAATCTTCCGTTATTTGTCTGACTTATGAGTCAGAGTAAAACAAAACCACGCTTCATAAATGCATATGGCAAAGCTGGGTTTTCTGGACCGCAACAGAATATGCCTGATCCCAAATGCCCCAGAGCTCTGAGAGAGAAGAGCTTGGAAGCAGATCCGCTGGAGACCAGCTGCCCCTCGCAGGTGCACACACATAAAACCACAACAAGAGCCCTGTCACAATGGAGGTGTTTGCTACAAATAATCTGAGAAAGAAACAATGACTGCTACTCCCAGATGCACTGTTCAAGGTCTTCCGATAAGGGCAGACGCGGGAGTTAGAATTCCAGTTCTCTCACAGGTAGTTTTAATGTTTAAAAGAATTAATTAGGAATTAACTCAGTGCGATGGGGCTAGGGGAGACTCTTGGCCTAGTTAAAATCAAGGCAAAATGCAGCCACTTCTTTATTTTTAAAAAAATCAAGTTGTACAATGCCTCCATCTTTCTGCAATGTCTTTTCCGGACTCCCAAAGAAAAATGAAGCAAAGCCAGCCCAAACAGTTGTGTCATGTTCCTTACAAGGAAGGTCTGTACCAAAGTTATCCATCCTCTGGGTTTTGCTGATTTCGAGCATCCTGGAATCACAACTGTCATTTAAAGTTTGGGGTTTTTTGGGTCTTTTTTTGTTTGTTTTTTAAAAAAAGGGCTAGACAAACTTTGCAAGTAATCGCCACAGGCAGAGCACAATTCCCATCTGCCAAGAATAGCAGCTAGTGCCAGAAGACAGTTTGGTTCTTGCTTGGACTTGGGGCTTTTCTTTGCTGGGAACTGACAGCTATAAATAAGCTGAGCAACAACAACTATATTTAGTCTACAGGATGCGGAGAAGTAAAAACCCTGTGTCCCAGAAAATTAGTGAAGGGGGGGATGGAAGAAGCCAGCAATTCCATATGAACACGTGGAGCTGCTTGAGCCAAATCAAGAGTCCATGTAGCGACCGTTACCACATGGGTTATTTGCCTCAGGTTCAATGCTGTTGGGAAGAGAGGTTTTCTTCCTGTTTCCCTGTTGCATGCCTGCCAGGTTTCCCAACCCTGCTTTGCTGCAAGGTTTTGGGAAACCTCGGATTTTCCTCGAACTACCCACACAACAGTCATGTTTCTTGCTCCTGTGGTGGCCATTTACAAGGGAAGCTTTTTTAAAAACTGGAAATTGAATATTGTTATGGCAATCTGTGTCCTGGGTTCTCTGAATTCTCAGCTTTCATTTTTTTAGAGTAAGTCTTTAGCCGCTTTCTTTGCAGAGATATAAGGGGAAAGGCATCTTTCTGTAATGAAAAGGGCTAGAGACTAACTTTTCCCCCCAAAATGAAATCTAAGAGTTCAGAGAACATTGTTATGGCAATCTGTGTCCTGGGTACTCTGAATTCTCAGCTCTCATTTTTTTTAATTTTTTTAAAGTAAGTCTCTAGCCGCTTTCTTTGCAGAGATATAAGGGGAAAGGCATCTTTCTGTAATGAAAAGGGCTAGAGACTAACTTTCCCCCCCAAAATGAAATCTGAGAGTTCAGAGAACCTGACAAACAGAATGGTACAGCATTATAATGATATTCAGTTGCGATTAAAAAACCCTGAAAAGGCTCTGGTGCCAGGGATGGCCAATGGCAGGGTACAAGATGAATGTGAGAAAACCTGCCACGTGGAAGCCCCAATCCTCCATTGCCACTGTGTGATATTGGCAACTGGAGTGGGGAACGTGCACAAGCCAGTCCCCGTGTGGAAAACACCATCGTTTCATCTGCTCTGCCAGGCAGCAAAACTGTGAAGTGTCTCTTTCCTCTTCGGCTGGAATTTTCTCATTGGTAATGCCAAGGATTGACCCTGGGATATTCTGCATCTAAAGCAGATGCTCTGTCCCTGAGCTGCAGTACCTACCTTTACAGGGCACATACACACAGGCTCCTGCTTGTCCCAGCTTAAGACAGAGAACACACAACAAGACCATGCAGATGGCACGAGAAACATTACTGCAGTCAATCAACAGACCCATAGCAGAAGGATTTTAAAAATTTTCAGTTAGGCAACTACTGGGTAACAAGCAGACAACCCTCATGTGACACTCTAGATCAGGGGTGTCAAACTTAAGGCCCGGGGGCCGGAACCAGCCCATCCAGGGCTCTTATGCGGCCCGTGAGCAACTAGTGCAAGGGAGGGAATGGGAGTCTCCTTTGCACCTCTCTCCCAGCCCGTAGGGATTTGTGGTGAGGATACACCAACTTGGAGCTTTACCAGCTGCTGTCCTTTATACAGTTTCTATCTCCGGTATCTGGCATTACGTTTTATGGCACATGGGGCCCGGCCCAACAAAGTTCCTGCTACAAAAAAACCCCTGGGTTTTGACCACAAACAAGGTCAACAGAATAAGAAGCAAAAGGTGGGTGTGGCTGGATGACCACACTTCTGGTAACATGGGGGTGCGGCCTAATAGGCTAATGAGCTGTACTATCAGGGGTGTGGCCTAATATGCTAATGGATTTCTGCTGTTGGGTATGCCTTATTATGCTAATGAGTTCCTGCTGGGCTTTTTCTACAAAAAAATGCCCTGCAGGCATATATATGTGAGAGAGAGACAGAGAGAGAGAAAGACAGAGACAGACAGAGAGTCATGTGTTTAAGACCAACGTTTTATTCCTGGTATAAGCTTTTGTAGGCAAGCACACTTCAGAGGGGGGGGGGAAGGGGAGGAAAAGACCCACAGAGAGCATGTTGGGGGGGGGGGGTCCT
>NW_015170303.1:102431-104227 GCF_001447785.1 Gekko japonicus | reverse complement strand
CCGGCCGATCTCCTTCCCCCAACCCACCCCGGCTCCGGCGGCGAGGCCTGAGTGCCTTCCAGCCGCCGGCCCGCCAGTTCCCAGAGCGTTCTCAGCGCATGCGCAGGGAACGCTCATTTAATTTTTACTTTTTACCTAATTTAAATTTTTTTCAACTTTAAATATTTTTCTGCACACCTGGGCATTGCACCACGTGTGCAGGAAAATCTCCCTGCCCGCCAGGTGCCCCCGATGTGCGGATTTAGATATCCGCACAGAGGGGGCAACTTGGCTATTAGATATATAGATTATGTCTTCATAACAAATCAGTTCGACACCTCCGCTCTATATTGTTGGGGGTCTCCCTTGTAAGAGTTCTAGATATCTCCCAAGTTTCTTACTAAAAAAGGAATCATTTTAAAAGTTTGCACATATTTTAAATTAAAAGCTATCCTAAGACCAACAGAATGGGGTCAGCATGTAAAAACAGATCCTAGGCACAAAGATAGAGTCCTTCAAACTCTCTTGTTTTCCAAGTTTATATGTCACATGTAAAAATACATGAAACTGCCTTCTTCTGAACCAGACCACTGGTCTATCACAACTAGTATTGTCTTCTCAGATTGGGAGCAGCTCTCCAGGGTCTCTGGGGGAGGTCATTCCAATCACCTACTACCTGGTCCTTTTAACTGGAGGTGCTGGGGACTGGACTGGGGAACTTCTACATACCAAGCAGGTGCCCCACCACTGAGCCATGGCTCCTCCTCAAAAGAGATGTCCAAATTCTTCAAGGGGTTATAACCTTAACAACAGAATCCCCAGATCACCAGACCTCTGAGGCAATGATCGTGGGACGGGATCATCTGCTCAGGTTGTCTCAAAGCTCTAAAATCAGGGCTATTTTTGGGCAGGAACGCACAGGAACGGAGTTCCGGCTGGCTCCCGAGTTGGCCACGCCCAGCAGGAACTCATTAGGACTGGCTACAATTAGGGGTGTGTGGCCTAACATGCAAAGGAGTTCCTGCTACAAAAAAAAGCCCTGGGTTTTGTCAACAAACAAGGTAAAGAGAATAAGAAGCAAAAGGTGGGTGTGGCTGGATAACCACACTTCTGGTAACAGGGGTGTGTGGCCTAATATGCAAATGAGCTGTGCTGTCAGGGGTGTGGCCTAATATGCTAATGCGTTCATGCTGTTGGGTGTGGCCTATTATGCCAATGAGTTCCTGCTGGGCTTTTTCTACCAAAAAAGCCCTGTCTAAAATCACCTTGATCTAGCATCAGAGAAGGGACAGTCTATAAAGGTCCCTGAGAAAACATTATCACACTCCACCCTTGGGATGGCAAAAACCTTTTCGAAGAGATGTCTGAAACCATCCACCAACAATCCGATGTTCTCCTTGAGACTCTCCTTAGAGAGGAGACTATATTCGAGATTTCAGTGACGTTTCAGCCCAAGGTTCCAAGGCAGAGCACCAGTTCTGTAAATGCCTTGAGGAGTGGAGGATGCGGCAGACATCGGGCTCTGCTAAAGGATACAAGGATTCACTTGGATCTACTTCTCAGGTCCTGCAGCTCCCAAGTCTAACCTGTTGCCTCTAACTCAGTGGTGTCGAACATACAGCCCACGGGCAGGATCCGGCCCTTGCAAGCCTCCAATCCAGCCCGAGAGCAACTGACTCTGTGCTGCTTCCTGTTCCTTATATCGCAGCTCCTTCTGGCCAGTCTCTATTTCCTGCTTCAGAGGAGAGAAAGAAAGCCTTCCCTCGATTGGCTGAGGGCTCCTCCCCCTTCCTCCTCTGGAGAGGAAAAGGGAGGGA
>NW_015170303.1:101945-102090 GCF_001447785.1 Gekko japonicus | reverse complement strand
CGGGTGGGGGGGGGCGTTAAAGACTAACAAAATTGTGATAGGGTATGTGCTTTTGTGAGTCACTGCTCACTTCTTTAGACTTATTTCCATTTATTCTTTGCATCCTCCTGGACTGAATCCTCCTGTACCAAACTGAGACCTAGGT
>NW_015170303.1:101753-101881 GCF_001447785.1 Gekko japonicus | reverse complement strand
CCTGCTATTGCCATTCGACATCTGAAATCAGCTTTATAAAGTTTATATCTCTGGCACATTGTGTTACACATGGCCCAGCCTGACAAAGTGACATTTATGTCAAATCTGGCCGTCGTAACAAATGAGTT
>NW_015170303.1:90590-98932 GCF_001447785.1 Gekko japonicus | reverse complement strand
AACGAGCCGCTCTGGAGGAATGATATTTTTGATCAGGAAAAGTGTTTTTTTGGGGGGGAAACTGTTATGTATTCAGATGGACCTGAATGCACTAACTGTATGGAACTGTTGTTTGTGAATCAGCTCATTGCCATCTCGTGTAAAGCTTCGGCCTGGGCTAGGATCAGAGGTCATTTCGCAGTTCCCCCGGGTGAGGTACGGGGGCGGGGCACATGACGAAGCCCCGCCCCCTGCTTCCGGCCGCCCCGCTTCATTCAGCCAGGAGGAGGCAGGAGAAGAGGGAGGGTAAGTTGCTTCCTCCCTGCCTCTCCCCACCCCTGCCTGCCTGGGGCCAGGGAGGGCCTTCGCGGGGCTTCCTTGCACTCCCGCCGGCCTTGCAGGTCCACCGCCGGGCCCCTGATGTCAGGGGGTGTGGCATATGCTAATGAGTTATGCTAATGAGTTCCCCTAGCTCTTTTTCTACAAAATGACCCCTGGCTAGGATCCTAATGTAACCAATAGGAGCAGTAGCCCAGGATGTGTCTTCCAATCACATTACAGAGCGGGAGCGATTGTGATTGGTCAAACCTGATAGGTTGTTATTTGTACAGTGGGCGTGGCTATATTAGCCGGGAATGTTTAAATACGGAGCAGCTGCTGTGTTAAAGCTGTTCTGGCTGACTGATGTTGATCCGTGATTGGAAGTGAGTTCGAGTTGAAGAATAAAAGCCGCATTCTTGCTGAATCACTCTCTGACAGAAACCCCTCCCTAGCACAGCACACCTGATCTGATATGCATCCCCCCCCCCAAGTCATCACCCAACTGAAAATTAAAAATGTCAAAAGATATCAAAAGACAACAGCAGTCTGAGGATTCCCAGGACTTTCTGGAACACAGTTTTTGTTTTAGAAAAACAACAGATGTTGTCTGCTCTGTTATATTTCAAGTTGAAATGTTTAATGTTTAATATAGTGTAATATTACAGACGTCTAGAACAAAGTTTGAATCCGGCGGCACCTTTAAGACCAACAAAGTTTAATTTGGGGTATAGGCTTTCATGCTAGCAAGGACACAAAAGCTTATACCCCTTTTGTTGGTCTTAAAGGTGCAACTGGGCTCAAACTTTGTTCTGTTGCTTCAGACAGACACGGCTGCCCCCCCTGAATCTATTACAGAAGTCTGCAATGTTGTGCAGCTAGTGCTGCTTGGCACTGGCACCGGACATTGATCGTGCACAGCATTTAATGTACTGTGATCTTCACAACAGCCCTATAAAGTAGGCCAACAGCATTATCTACATGTCGAAGGCTGAGAGAAAGGAGCTTGCCTGCCAGCTACCAAGTCTGTGGCTGTGTAGCGCCAGGGGTCCCAACACCAGGATTCTGGGAGCCAGGGCCCAGCACTTTCCACCTTGTACTTCCGCTGCCACAGGCCAGCCTCAGCTTGAAGGGGGCCACAACACCATTCCACAAGAGGCCACTCTGTGAACAAGAGCATAGGTGAGCCCAGCTGAGGCAGGTGACAGAAAGAGCCAATCAGGGCAGCGCTGGGGCTATATAAATCCCAACAAGATAGAAATGATTGTGGGGAGCAGAAGGTCTGATCTGGGACGTGTCACCCATTCTGGATGGGGCGATACTCCCCTTGAATGCACAAGTTCGCAGTTTGGGGTGCTCCTGGACCCAGGCCTACGTGCTGGATAAGTTGCTGGCCAGGAGTGCCTCTTACCAGCTTCGACTGACTAGCCAGCTGCAACCTTTCCTGGGCAGAAAAGACATGGCCTCAGTGGTGCAGGCCCTGGTCACATCCAGATTAGATTATCGCAACACGCTCTGCACGGGGCCGCCTTTGAGAAGTGTCTGGAAACTTCAGTTGGTGGCGGGTGCTGCAGCCAGGAGGCTGCCTGGCATGGAAAACAGGGGCCATATTACACCAGCCTTGGCCTATCTACTTGAGAGTCAGTTTGGTGTAGTGGATAAGAGCGCGGACTCTAACCTGGGAGGACCGGGTTTGATTCCCCACTCCTCCACATGCAGCTGCTGGTGTGACCTTGGGTCAGTCACAAGTTCTCCCAGAGCTGTTCTATCACAAGCAGTTTCTGTCAGAGCTCTCAGCCCCACCTACCTCACAGGGTCTCTGTTGTGGGGAAGGGAAGGGAAGGGGAAGGAGGTTGTAAGCCGCTCTGAGACTCCTTCGGGTAGTGAAGGGCAGGATATAAATCCAATCTCTTCTCTTACTCTGGCTCCCAATTTGTTTCCAGGCACAATTCAAGGGGATGGTTTTGACCTTAAAAGCCCTACATGGCTTGAAGGCCCCATATGAGAACGGTTGCCCACTCCCTTACAAACCTACCAAGCCACTCTGGTCACCTTCCGAGGCCGCACTTCAGGTGCCCCCTCCTTCTGAGATTAGGCAAGTGGCAAGCCAGGAAAAGGGCCTTCTCAGGTGTGGCACCAAACTCCCCCCAGAGAGACTCTCCCGTCCCTCCTCTTGCCACCTTCTGCCAGTGGACAAAGCCCTTTGGTTTGCTTGCTCCATCTGGCACTCCCTCCTTCCCACCTTACATTTTAATTGTTGTTGTCATTGTTGTTCATATTTTTGTATGTGAATTTTAGGTTGGCTTTAGTGATGGGTTACTGTCTGGCTTGAATGGTTTTTAAGACACTGTTTTTATTATGTACGTTTTAAATCAGTGAGTCCCCTTGGTGGCCCTAATGAGGGCAGAAAGGCAGGGTGGAAGTTTTGTAAAATAAACCACCTCCGCCTCTGCATCTCATTCTTAGCAGCTTGCTCAAGGTGAAAGCCCCCTCCCAGTCTGCACTACCTGTCTAGCAGACTGGATCTTCTGCTTGCCTCTAGCCCCGCTGCTTCTTGGTCTCGGCCTCCTGCCTGCCCTTCACTCCGCCTTCCGCCTCTGGCCTTCCTGACGGCTCCTCTGAGTGATCTCCTCTTCGGCCATCCCCCCCCCCCCCCCCCTCCCCTCTCCTTGCCCCCCCCCCCCGCCTGCTCATTCCAACTTCCTGCCCAGGGAAGCGGGTCTAATCGGACTCCATCCCAGCTGGCTCAGACAGAGGCCGAGCACAGATCTGAACCAGCGGATCTTCCAGACGGCAGCTCCACGCTCCAGCGGCTCACAAAACTGGAACCGCTAAACTGAAATTCGCTCTTGAGTGTTGCAACGTACCAGGTCAATGAGCAAAGATTAGTCCCACAGACAGTTAGATCAATTTAGCCGGCTGTAGAATTCGAGAGGCATTTGGATGCATATTGTTAAAGTGGGAATCGTTCACGGCCCGCAACTGAACTTTGTCAGACTCCTGGAAGCTACCAGAAAAGACTCAAGAATTCAGTTTCACCAATGCTCAAGCAGTTTGTTGTATAAGAACCATAGAGGAGGAGGAGGAAATTGGATTTATACCCCGCCCTTCACAACCCGAAGGTGTCTCAGAGTGGCTTACAAACACCTTTCCCTTCCCCTCCCCACAACAGACACCCTGGGAGCCAGGTGGGGCTGAGAGAGCTCTTGACAGAAACGGCTCTTTTTCAAGAACAGTTCTTATCAGAACTACAGCTTGCCCAAGGCCATCCAGCCAGGTGCGAGTGGAGGAGTGGGGAATCAAACCCGGTTCTCCCAGATTAGAGTCTGCGCACTTAACCACTACACCAAACTGGCAATGAAAGTTACATGATGCCCCAGTTTACAAACCGCAGGCCCCAAGCAATACCCCTAAGAAACCATACTGGCACAACAAAAGCCCTTCCCTGAGATTCAGTTTTGGGGCTCCAACCTTGCTTCATGGGAGTGCAGTCTTCCCATCATGCACAGTCCCCATTTTGTGCACCTTGGGGAACATGGGTATGTGCAACGGAATTCTGGATTTTGAGGGTATGCGCTTGCTCGTGTAAACCTGTACGTGCACGGAAGCGTATGCACACACAAAACAGTGGCTGAGCATGCCGGGAGGGTTGTGCGTGGTGTGCACCATTACATTTGGTTAGAATGCCAAAGCCAAACATCTGACAAAGACAGTTTCCAGGCAAACGGGCCAAGCAAGTGAATCAACCAAGCTAGAGCGGCTTTTCTTCCCACAAAAGACCCTCCTGTTGGAAGATTTTCCTGTGTCCCCTCCTCCATCCACCTAGCAGTTCCTCTCCCTCAGCTCTGGTCTCAAATTAAAGAGCCAGTGTGCTGCAGCTGTTAGGATCAGGACGACCCAGGTTCGAATCTCCACTCTGCCACAAAACCTGCTGAGTGACCTGAAGCGACTTCCTTGGCCTAACCTCAGGGCCAGCTCGAGGTGCTTCTGCGCCCTAGGCAGGTGCAGATGCCAACCTCCCGGGAGCCTCCCAGCTGAGCGCGGCACAGCGGGCCCTGGATCGCCAGCCGAGGAGGAGAAGGAGGAAGAAGGAAGAGGGGCACCCCCTGGAAGAGGAGCCCCCAGCGCCGCCCGCCCCCCATGGCGCCCTCTGCCTCCTCACCACCTTCCTTCCTTCCTTCCCTGCTTCCCTCCCTCGCCGCAGAGAGAGGGGGGGGGCAGAGACCCTTGATTCCTGCCGCCTTTCTTTTCTCTCTCTCTCCGGGAGGGGGGGCTCAGCTGCCACGGGGCCGGAGGGCGCAAGCCCCCAGCGCTTCCTGCCTCTGCTCCTTGCCAGCTGCTATTGCGGCGGCGATCGCCTGGTTAGGGTGGCGGCAGCGGGGGTGAGCTTTGGGGGGGCAGGGTGCACTTTGGTGCCCCTGAGGGCTGGCGCGCCCTAGGCGAGCACCTAGTTTGCCTAGCGGGCGAGCCGGCCCTGCCTAACCTACCTCACAGGGTTGTAGGGAGGATAAAGCAGAAGAGGGAAATAATTGTGCTGCAAGCTGCTTCAGGTCCCAACTCGGGAGAAAAGTGGCCTATAAATATATAAATTCAAAACAAGGTGGGATAAAAAGATACCAGATACAGGCTCAGCGGCCATCCCTACCTTCGACTCCTCTCACCTTCGCCATAGGGGCTGCTTTCCCCCTCTGACCTCCCTGCTTCCCCTGCACCCCATCCCTGTGAACAGACAGTCCTTATCCTTGGGCCAGAGGCAGTGTGGCGTAGTGGTTAGAATGTTGAACTGGGTCTGGGAGGCCCAGGCTGGAGTCCCCCCCTCTGCCATGGAGGCCCACGGGGTGAGCCTGGGCCAGTCACACGTTCTCAGCCTAGCACATCTCAGAGGGTTGTTGCGGCGGTGAGGATAAAATGGAGGAGAAGCCGCTTTGGGTCCCTTCCCACTGGGGAGAAAGACTGGGTATAAATTAAGTAAGTAAGTAATCAAATAAATTAACCGCTGCTAAAGATGGCCGGCCGATTATTCAGCCGAGTAATATTGAGCTGCGGTGGCTCAAGTGGTTAAGGCGCTGAACTGCAGGCTGTGGAAGGTCGGTAGTTCAGCAGTTCGAGACCCGAGTTGCCGCATGACGGAGTGAGCTCCCGTCTTTAGTTCCAGCTCCTGCCAAAGGAGCAGTTCGAAAGCAAGAAATTGCAAGTAGATAAATAGGGACCACTTCGGTGGGAAGGTAACAGCGTTCCGTGCGCCTTGGTGTTTAGTCATGCCGGCCACATGAAACGTCTTCGGACAGCCCTGGCTCTTCGGCTTGGAAACGGAGATGAGCACCGCAACCCTAGAGTCGGATTTGACTGGCTTTCGAGCAAGGGAACCTTTGCCTTTACCTTTAATATTGCCTTGCCATCTGTTAATACTTCATCTGCCCCTTGCCACTGCAACAATTTCTCCTTGACGCTAATTCCTACCCTCTATCAGGACAGCCTGGGGTTCCAGGTGACCTCCACGACCCACAGCAGCCCCAGGAAACAGGGCGCATTCAAAGACAGCACAGCACAAGCGCCTTGGGCTTGGGCTTGGCACGTGACCCCCTCAGAGGTCACCACACTCCAGCTTTGTTTGCACGTGTCTTCCTGACATGCAAAACCAAAGTTTTGTTGGTTTTAGCCCTGTCCGTTGTTGACTTTAGGCTGACTGTTTGCATCACTTTATGTACACAGGACACTGCGCATTAACCCTGCAGGGTCTTCACTTTCTCTTCTGGGTGCAATTCCCCAAAGGCCTGGTGCCAAGATAACTGTGCTCCCTGAAACCCCAGATATCACAGACTTACAGAAACTGACTTACCAGACTTATATCAACCACGTATATGAAGCTGCTTTACCTGGAGTCAGAAAACTAGCCTGATGCCACTCAACCGGATGAGTTTCAACCTTTCGGAACCCATCACAGGTTATGGTATCCTGCAAAGCATCTCTGTACCCCACCCCCCATACAGGTAAAAACCGGTTACACCCCTCACTCCTGGGCCAACCCCTGCATTCCAGAGAACTGGAACTTTGACAGGAACACAATGGCCAGGAGAAATTACGTTGATTATTTTATTCATTCTTCAAATTTCTACCCCGCCCTCCCAGCCGAAGCCTTTTGTTTACACGTGAGGCAAGCTACTGATCACCTTGAAGTTTCCTGTCAAAATTCATGTTGGAGGACCACACCTTGGCTGCAGCGCGTGGCTACTTCTGTCCAGTCTGCACACTGAATAATCTCAGTGAGAGCCAGTGTGGTGTGGCGGTTAAGACTGTTGGACTCGGATCTGGGAGGCCCAGTTTGAACCCCCACTTGTGCCATGGGAGCTCGCTGGGTGATCTTGGGCCAGTCACGCTCTCTCAGCCTATCCTACCTCGCAGGGTTGTGTGAAAGAATGGAGAGGAGATGTGGTCAGAATGTGGACAGAATGGGGCGATTCCAGAGAAGAGCGATGAGGATGATCAGGGGGCCTATGAGGAGAGGCTGAGAGCCTTGGGAATGTTCAGTCTGGAGAAGAGGAGGTTGAGAGGGGACATTAGTGCTCTCTTTTATATCTGAAGGGCTGTTGCTTAGAGGAGGGCAGGGAGGTGTTCCGGCAGCTGAGGAGAGGACTCACAAGAATGAGTTTAAATTAAGGGCGGGAAAGTACCGGCTGGATATTAGGAAAAACCTTTTTACAGGAAGAGTTGTGCAACAGCAGAATCAGCTGCCTAGGGAGGTGGTGAGCTCCCCCTCACTGGCAGTCTGTAAGCAGCGGCTGGACAAACCCTTGTCAGGGGTGCTCTAGGCTGATCCTGGTTAGACTAGATGGCCTGTAGGACCCTTTCCAACTCTGTGAAAATGGTACAAGCTGCTTTGGGCCCCCACTGGGGAGAAAGGTAAAGGTAAAGACATCTTAAAGACTAAAGAAATTTATGCCAGCAGATGTTTTTGTGAGTCGGAGCTCATGACATCCATTGATATCAATGCTGGACAACACTGCTAGGCCTGGAGAAAAAGGTAAAAAAAAGGTAAAGATTCCCTTGCTTGAAAGCCAGTCGAATCCGACTCTAGGGTTGCGGTGCTCATCTCCGTTTCCAAGCTGAAGAGCCAGCGCTGTCCGAAGACGTTTCCGTGGTCATGTGGCCGGCATGACTAAACACCAAGGCGCACGGAACGCTGTTCCCTTCCATCCTTCAGCAGTTATTCTTATACAATTATCTATTTTCTACTATCCTTTAATTTTCAATAGTTCTCAAAGCAAAGTAAATTGTCCTTTACATCCCAGTATTTCTCGAAATAATCTTTAAAGTCTTTCCAGTCTGCAAAAAATTCCTCAACCATAAAAAGTAGTTTTTTAATCCATTCCCCAAGTTTAGGGACCTTATCTTGTTTATTCTCTGATTCTAAGTAGGTCATTTTAATGAGTTGCCTGTGACCCTGCGGGACACGAACCTCTTCTCCAATAATTACTATTTATTTAATTCATTTATACCCCACCATTCTCCCCAGTGGGGTATAAATGAATTAAATAAATAATTATTATTGGAGAAGAAGCTCGTGTCCCGCAGGGTCACGGGCAACTCATTAAAATGACCTACTTAGAATCAGAGAATCATAGCAAGGAATTACTTGGCATTTATACCCCACCTTGCTCCCCAGTGAGTAGGAGCTGCAGTGGCTCAAGTGGTTAAGATGCTGAACTGCAGGCTGTGGAAGGTCAGTAGTTCAGCAGTTCGAGAGTGAGCTCCCGTCTCTAGTTCCAGCTCCTGCCAACCTAGCAGTTCGAAAGCAAGAAATTGCAAGTAGATAAATAGGGACCACTTCGGTGGGAAGGGAACAGCGTTCCGTGCGCCTTGGTGTTTAGTCATGCCGGCCACATGACCACGGAAACGTCTTCGGACAGCGCTGGCTCTTCGGCTTTGAAACGGAGATGAGCACCGCAACCCTAGAGTCGGACTCGACTGGCTTTCGAGCAAGGGAACCTTTACCTTTATTTTACCTTTTTCTCCAGGCCTAGCAGTGTTGTCCAGCATTGATATCA
>NW_015170303.1:87562-87685 GCF_001447785.1 Gekko japonicus | reverse complement strand
ACTGGTGGACCTCCTGATGGCACCTGGTATTTCTGGCCACTGTGTGACACAGAGGGTGCGTTCAGACGCGGCATTTGTAACGGAATAGGTGACGATTCCAACTGGTGTACTTACAGGAGTTCA
>NW_015170303.1:76100-87475 GCF_001447785.1 Gekko japonicus | reverse complement strand
GAAGCCTGTGGCTTCCGGCTTTCCCCCGCCATTTTTTTTTAACTCTAAGCGATATGCGCTCGGGCAAAGCTTCGCCCCGAGCGTTTGTGAAGAAAAAAAAAAAGCCCTTACTTTACCGTCCCGGAGGAGTCCGGGACTGAAACGAGGCCAGGTTGGGCTTTAAACTTTAAAGGTAAGTGCTTACCTTTAAAGTTTAAATGTAGGGGGGGGGAGGATTGAGCATGCGCAAAAATCGCCATTCTCTGAATGGCTGCCTGTGCGCATGCTCAAACAGTCCTTTAAAAACAAAAAAAGAAGACGCCCGCAGCGTGTGAGCGGGCGTCCACCGGAGGGCTCCGCAGACAGGAGGGTGAGTCTGATCGCGTTTCTGCCGGCATAAACTGCACCGGTTCCAACCGGTGCAGTTTTGCCGGCAGAAACGCCCCGTCTGAACGCACCCAGAGTGTTGGACTGGATGGGCCTTTGGCCTGATCCAACATTGGCGTCTCTTATGTTCTTATGATAGAGGACTACTGCCTTCAAAGGTTCCCTTTAGTCAACCAGGGCTAGTAGCCTTTGATGGACCTCTCCTCCGCAAATCTGTCCGTATTAAAGCCATCTGTATCCTCGTGGCCACTGCCATACAAAACCCCTTGTTTGTGTCATTGGGGAGTGTTCCTCAGCTTCGCTCATCTTTCAGACTTTGTTTCTCCTTCTCAAGGCCAGTCCATCTACTGGACAAGTGAAAACAGCCACCCCATACTGTGCTGCAGGGAGCAGCAATCCCAGGGTCCTCTCCCTCCGCCCCTCGACCTTCCCTGTGTGCCAGAAAAGAGTAAGGGGAAAGGGGAAGGCCTCGTCCCATGCGCCTGGCACAGGGAAAGACCCCTTCTCTCACCCAGCTACCTGCAATGCTTATGGAACTTAGAGGAGGGGGGCCATATGTCTGTACGTGTTTGTCAGAGGAGGAGGACTGCGAGCACCAGTGACAGGGTTTGTGGGCTCTTTGATATCCTGCACTGGCTCGCAACATGCCACAGGGGTGGAAAAGCAATGAACAGCCCAGTGAGGCATTGGGCTCTTTTTGTAGCAAGAACTCCTTTGCATATTAGGCCACACCCCCTAATGTAGCCAATCCTCCAAGAGCTTACAGAGCTCTTCTTACAGGGGCTACTGTAAGCTCTTGGAGGATTGGCTACATTAGGGGTGTGTCGCCTAATATGCAAAGGAGTTCCTGCTACAAAAAGAGCCCTGCGGGGTTTCCTTTTTAATGCTACTAGAACTATTCTATGCAAACGGCAGAGATCAGGAAGCAGAGTTCTAGCCCAGGGTTCAGGTTCACAGATATTTTTTTTTAAGCAGGGGAGCCTCTGAACATGTGAAAGCTCTTCTGCAGCATGAAGTAGAGAGAAGAGACTGGATTTATACCCTGCCCTTCACTCAGAGTCTTCAGAACAGCTTACAATCTCCTTTCCCTCCCCCTCCCCACAACAGACACCCTGTGAAGTAGGTGGGGCTGAGAGAGCTCTTTCGAGGACTGCTTGTGAGAGAACAGCTCTGAGAGAACTTGTGACTGACCCAAGGTCACACCAGCAGCTGCATGTGGAGGCATGGCGAGTCAAACCCAGTTCTCCCAGAGTCCACGCTCTTAACCACTACACCAGTGGTGGCGAACCTATGGCATGGGTGCCAGAGGTGGCACTCAGAGCCCTCTCTGTGGGCACGCGTGCCATCGCCCCAGCCAGGCCCAGACCATCATTAAAGTGTCGAATTCTCTGCCAAATAATTTTAAGTCAATGAAAGCATTTGGGATTGCTTTCCTTACTTTGTTTGGATCATCTTAGGTGAATGTATGAGTTGTTTTTTCTAAAGTAAAACCTCAGTATTCAGGTTAAATTGCCGTGTTGGCACTTTGCGATCAATAAGTGGGTTTTGGGTCGCAGTTTGGGCACTCGGTCTCTAAAAGGTTCGCCATCACTGCACTACACCAAACAGTTCTGCCATGTGAACTGCTGTTCAGGGAGGCGCTCTGGCTCAGTGGTAGACCATCCCCTTGGCCTGCAGAAGGGCCCAGGTTCAATCCCTCGCATCCCCGGTAAACAGGATTGAGCAGTGGGTGATGTGAAAGACCTCAGTGTGAGATCATGGAGAACCGTTGCCAGACTGAGTAAGCAATACTGAGCCTGACGGATCGACGGTCTGATTTCTGTATAAGGCAGCTTCACTAACGCATGCTGGTGCAGTACACTCCTGAAATGACATGCTAATGCCCTGACCTGGAAAGCCCAGGCAAACCCGATCTCATCAGATCTCAGAAGCAAAGCAGGGCTGACGCTGGAGAATATTTGGATGGGAGACCTCCAGAGAATACCAGGGCTTGGAGGCCACAGAGACAGGCTATCAAGCCACGTCTCTGAATGTCCTCCAAGCCCCAGTAGGAGTCGCCAGAGGTCACCATGATTTCCAGGCACAGGCACACACACGTGAGCACACACACACACACACGCCAAGAAAAGCAAAATTAAAAAATTAAAAAACGACATACTAATAATGGGTGAGAATCTTCTCCTAATGCTTCCTCCTCTAAAGCTGCAATCCTATGCATATTTGCCTAAAAGTATATTTCACTGAACCCCATTGGGACTCCGGTGTGAGAGGCCGTGCAAGAAGGCAGCGTCCCAGGGACGGAGTGAGAACCAACGTGCTTCCCGCTCATCCTCCCTCGTCCATGTTGAGACATGCAGCCCATTCCTCGACACCAGACAGCATCAGGACCAAGACAGTTCTCTCCCCAGGTACACCCTGCCTGTCAGGCCCGTAGCCAGGATTTTGCAGCTTGTGGGGCAATTTTTTTTTTTTGGGTGGGGCTGCCATTATTTTTCTGTCTGTACACAACTGAGCTGCGGTGGCTCAAGTGGTTAAGGTGCTGAACTGCAGGCTGTGGAAGGTCGGTAGTTCAGCAGTTCGAGACCCGGGTGCCGCATGATGGAGTGAGCTCCCGTCTCTAGTTCCAGCTCCTGCCAACCTAGCAGTTCGAAAGCAAGAAATTGCAAGTAGATAAATAGGTACCACCTCGGTGGGAAGGGAACAGCGTTCCGTGTGCCTTGGTGTTTAGTCATGCCGGCCACATGACCACGGAAACGTCTTCGGACAGCGCTGGCTCTTCGGCTTTGAAACGGAGATGAGCACCGCAACCCTAGAGTCGGATTCGACTGGCTTTCGAGCAAGGGAACCTTTACCTTTTACACAACTGTACTTTTAAGAGCAGGCACCCTTTTCTAAACAGGGAACACCTTCTGGTTTCCTCTTACACCCCTCACGCAGAGATTCTCCCCCACCCCCAGTCCCATTCAGACAGCAAACACGGACCCCTGATCCCTGCAAATGATACCTACACAACCCCACTTCCACCTTTAAACAAATGTTTAGAAAATAATTAAAGAAGCATTTTTTTCCTGGATACATTCCTGTGGGGCTGTGCCTATCAGAGAGGAGGCAGTGCCCCGAATAGCCCCACTGTAGCTAGGGGCCTGCTGCTTGTTTACCTTTCTCTCTCCCAAGATACCTCAGGGCTAGGGCTGCCAAATCGGGCCGGGAGGTGGGGAAACCCCCGCTTTGGAGGCCCGATTTCCACCACGGTGGAATCGGGCCCCGGGGGGAACCCCGCCCCTGGCGTGCGTGTCACTAGGAACCCTACTCAGGGCATTTGCTGGTTAAACTAACCTCCCACACACACCCCATCACCACTACCGCTGATTCTCTGGAACTTGGTGCTAAGCACATGCTGGAGACAGGCCGTGGTGGAAAAGGGTTCCATGCTGAATTCCAGACCAGCTTCTGCCAAAACCCTATTTCTAAGAAGGAACAGACCATGTTGGCAACATAACCAGGCAGGCGTGCTGATATATATATGCATGCACACCGCAAAAGCGATTCTAGGCAGTATCAAAAGTCCAAGTACCAGTCAAGCTTATTTTGAGCCAATCCAGCTCAACACTTTCCCTAGAGCCTTGTGTTTCCACTTTTTCCCCTCACAATGGATGCTCGTGCTTTGATGTCAACAAAGGCCCAGACAGGCGCCGCTCGGCTCAGCCTGTTTATGTCCACAGCAAGCAAGTCCCAAACAATGAGGAAGTGTCCCTTGATTCTCAGTGCCACCATCAGTAGTGTGCTAAGGGTACGGATGGCTCCGTTTCCATGGAAATGGGCCCATCCGACAAAGTGTTAACTGCCAGGAGCTGAAGAAGCCATTCATCACCATTTAGCAGAAAGTGGACCAAGGACATTATGCATCATAGACCCAGCTGACTAAAACAAACAAAATAACAAAAACAAGGGTCATTATGGCCAAAGTATGGACTGTCACTTGGGGCCAATGTTCCCTCTAAACTGTGGAGTCGTGTGAGCAAAAATTCTACTTTGTGAGCTGCTGGCATTAAGGTTGTGAGCTAGTGACTGGGCTGCTGCATAAGTTAGTCTGCTCTGGAGCCATCCCTTCCTGAGCTAAGACAAAAATCCGTGAGCCGAAGGCTAAAAAACTGTGAGCTAGCTCACACTAACTCAGCTTAGAGGGAACACTGCTTGGGGCACTTCCTCACAGCAACGATAACAGAAGAGACAAATAGGGTTTCCGGGTCTGGGCTGGCAAATACCTGGAGACTTTGGGGGTGGAGCCAGGAGAGGGTGGGGTTTGGGGAGGGGAGGGGCCTCAGCAGAGTACAATGCCATAGAGTCCACCCTTCAAAGCAGCCATTTTCTCCAGGGGAACTGATCTCTGTTAGCTGGAGATCAGTTGTAAAAGCAGGAGATCCCCAGGCCCCACCTGGATGTTGGCAACCCTAAGACAACAGGGCAGAGACAGGAAGGACCGCACCAGAGGTACTTCCTGTTACAAAGATTCACTGAGCAATCCTGTCAAAGCCCACTGATTTCCAACTACCATCAGGACTCAAGCTTAATTCCTGGACACGAGGGATTCTGCCCACGAACAATCTGGTTTAATCCTTGCCACCAACAGTCGGAAGAATCAGGTAGCAGGTGATGTGAAAAACTTTATTCCAAGACGGTGGGGAGAAGGCAATGCTGGCCTTGATAGACCAACAGCCTGACTTGGTATGAGGCAGCTTCGGGGATTCAACCCAGCTGCAGGCTGAAGGCAAAAACTGCAAGAGACAAAGAGGGCTGACGGCATTTTTCCAGCTCCAAAGGCACTACGGATTCCTTCCACGCCGTGAAAAGCTTCACCTGTTGATTCCCACAAAGTGGCGTTAAAGGCATGGGAGCAGAGCAGACCATTTCTTACCTGGTCAGTTGGCAACCTTTGAAAGCCGCTACAAGGAGTCAGAAAATCTCTTCACGGGCCATGTAGAAGAATGGGCCTGCTCTGCCCGCAGGCCCTGTTCCACCCTTCCCCTCCAAGGTTTTCCCAACACCTGGAGAGGCTTTTCTCTCTCTGCAGTAACCCGCCGCCACCACCTGATCTTTGTAAGAATTGCCCGCTGGGAGGGTCAGGAGTCCCAGCTTCCCTCCCAAGATCTGAGGCCTTGCCTCTGCATCTCCTGCTGCCCAGGGCCTGGTCACCACGGGGACAGTTTACTGCCTTGTCCGCCCCTGGAGGAACAGCCACTTGCCAACCGCCTCCCTTCCCCTGGCGCTATTTTTAAAATAGCATGTCGAAGATGGTGGGGGTCTATGTAGTACAGAGAGCCACTAGCGGCGCCCAAAGTTATAAAGTATTCCCTAAAGAGAAAATGTTCACAAGTATACTTTTAGCACAGCACCAGATTCACCAAGGGATTCAAAAGAAATGGGCAAAAAGTGATCCTTTTGCCCCTCTCTCCATACATGGTCTATTAGATGTTAAAATATAGGACAGGGTCCTTAGCTTAGGATGTTATAGATCTCTACAGAGTTCCCATACCGTGAAGCTTCCTCCAGCTCTCCAGGCCAGCACATGGTTAATGGCCGCCTCCTCCAGGCCTCAGTTAAGAGCAATGTTCCCTCTAAGCTGTGGAGTCTCGTGAGCAAAGATTCTACTTTCTGAGCTACTGGCATTAAAGTTGTGAGTGAGCGATTTCGATGCTGCATAAATTAGTTTGCTCTGGAGCCGTCCTTCCTGAGCGGAGACAAAAATCTGTGAGCCGGAGGCTAAAAAAAACTGTGAGCTGGCTCACACTAGCTCAGCTTAGAGGGAACACTGGTTAAGAGTTCTGTCTGCTCTCATGGACTCAGCACAAAAGAGCCCTTCCTCCCCATTTCCATGAGTTTTATATTCTCCCTTTCCCCTCCCACTGACCCAATCAGTTCAGGTCACGGAAGCTTCCTGAAGTCTTTCTAGTCTTAATTTCTCCAAGTCTCTGTTCCCTGCTTGGGGTGGGGGGTTGGGGTTGGCCTATCTAGTTGTCTCTAGCTAGACCGATTAGCATTTGTATGAAGGTGGGCTGAGGTAACTCTGGAAAGCCATTGACCGGCTTCCTCCTGCCTGCCTGTCCTCTGCCCAGAGAGGGAGGAAAAAACCCTTTTAAAAACACAAAGTGAAGGTTTTGCCCATTTCAAACCTCCAAAGGGAGTGGGGGGGATGCATTTCTTCATAGGCCAGAAGAGGCTAGATGCTGACCCCCGCTGACCTCTGCCGTCAAGGCGGATAGTGAGTCAGGCTTGTTTGCCACTCTGAGCAGCTGAGGAAATTGCTAGCTCCGGTCCGGTTGGCTTCACCTCTGACTCATGGCCCAGCTTAACAAGGGCCAGGGCCATCATCTGCCTCTGGCAATCCCAAGAAAGATTGCTCCACTTAACCCCTGGGCCACTCGCCCCTTGAGCAATGATTGCCCACAACAGAAGAAAAGCCCTGCAAGCTCAGACCGAGGAGCCATTTAGACCTGCACCCTGGTTGCCCCGCAGCCAAGCAGATATTCCCAGGAAGCTCTCACACGCAAGACACAAAGGCATGCCCCCCCAAGAGCATGCTGCCCCCCAGACAAGGAGATTTCATTCAGCCACCTTGGCTAATTGCTAATCAAGGACCTCATCTTCAAAAACTGGTCCCACTGCCTTTTAAAAACTATCTAAGCTACACGCCATGACCACTTTGCATAGCCGTGAGTTCCACACAGCAGTGATGTGTCATGCGGGAGAAGTTCTGGCTTTCTTTCCTGCCCCCGCATGGGAAGTCTCACCAAGTCACAGCCAACTTATCGCAACACCATAGGGATTCAGGGCTATTTTTGGGCAGGAACGCACAGGAACGAGTTCTGGCTGGCTCCTGAGTTGGCCACGCCCAGCAGGAACTCATTAGCATAACAGGCCACGCCCAACAACAGGAACTCATTAGGATTGGCTACGTTAGGGGTGTGTGGCCTAACATGCAAAGGAGTTCCTGCTACAAAAAAGCCCTGGGTTTTGACGACAAACAAGGTAAACAGAATAAGAAGCAAAAGGTGGGTGTGGCTGGATGACCACACTTCTGGTAACATGGGGGTGTGGCCTAATGTGCTAATGAACTGTGCTGTCAGGGGTGTAGCCTAATATGCTAATGTGTTTCTGCTGTTGGGTGTGGCCTATTAGGCTAATGAGTTCCTGCTGGGCTTTTTCTACAAAAAGAGCCATCCGATTATTACTTTATTTACTGTATGGCAAACCCAGTAGGGGTTTCAAGGTAAGAGCCAACCAGAGGTGGTTTGCCATTGCCTGCCTCTGCATAGCAACCCTGGGCTTCCTTGGTGGCCTCCCATCCAAGTGCTAAGCAGGGCCGAACCTGCTTGGCTAGCCTGGCCCATCCAGGTGAAGGCCCCAAACCTACTAGGGGTGTAAATTTCATTTAATAAAATAGCCGTTTAAGCTATCAAAAAGTGTGTTGCTTATACATGAAGAAGAAGAGAAGAAGAGACTGGATTTATACCCCGCCCTTCACTACTCAAAGGAGTCTCAGAGCGACTTACAAACTCCTTTCCCTCCCCCTCCGCACAACAGACACCCTGTGAGGTAGGTGGGGCTGAGAGAGCTCTTTCCAGAACTGTCCTTGAGAGAACAGCTGTGCCAGAACTATGGCTTGCCCAAGGTCATCCAGCAGCTGCAAGTGAAGGAGTGGGGAATCAAACCCGGTTATCCGAGATTAAAGTGCGCACTTAACCACTACACCAAACGCATCCCCTAGCAAAGCCCACACACATTTTCTCACGCATTATGAGGTCTGCTGCTGGTACTTTGGTATGAAAAAGTCGTGTGTTAAAGGCAGCCTTTAGCAGCTTCCCAAGCCTGGGGAAAAGTTTAAATGCTTACAGTGATATCAAAACAGTAAAAGAACCCTGGAACGCACAGGGAACCCTAAGCCCACTTTCCTAGCCTTGGAGAACATTTTGACTTTTACTGCAATACATAAACAGTAAGCAAATATTTTAATTGTTTAAATAGCTAATGGCTGACATCACTAGGACCTCGCACTTGTCCATTTCACCAGGTGCCTCCTACCAAGTTCTAATATTTTGTGTGATTTCATAGTCCTTGGTCATTCCTCCCTTTCCCCCCTAAACTACTCTTTAGACTCACTTCATAACAATGCCAATCAATGTTTGCTCTCTTCATTTTTTCCCAGCCACTACAGTATCTTTTTTTTTGAGACAGAGCACAAGATGTGAGGACCAAAAGTATCCCTAAAGGGAGCATGCACAATCTCGCTGGGAGAAAAATGACGCCGACATCAGGGAAAGGCGGCTGATGCCAACCTAGCCCCCAAACAATTTCTTGCGTTCCGTTCTTATATTCAGTTACAAGTTGAAGACTGTAAATCAAGAAAGCAAAGTGCTTGCAATGCTGGTCATTCTTGCCGATGTTCTGCAGGTGACATATGGCAGCCAGATCCAAGGCCAAACGACCATCTTAGAAATCTGTTACTAATGCTACGTTTTATATTTTCACAGGGAAATGCAAATGTGTCAGACCATTCAGCCACTATGTGTAAAATGCTATCAAATCACACCCAATTTATGGCAATCAAATAGGGTTTTCAAGGCAAGAGATGAGCAGAGGTGGTTTGCCATGGCCTGCCTCTGGGTAGCAACCTTGGGCTTCCTTGGTGGTCTCCCATCCAAGCACAAACCAAGGCCAACTCGGCGTAGATTCTATCCAGGTCAGGCCAATAAGGTAATGTGTGCTGTCAAGTCACTACCAACTCATGGTGAACCCACAAAATTCTACCTCATGAGGTTTTCAAGGCAAGAGATGAGCCGAGGGTTTTTTTGCCATTGCCTTCCTGCTAAATAGTGGCCCTGTATTCAATCACTACTCTATAAGAAGCCATGCCCTGTCACTGGCTGGTTTGGTTCGCATCCTGCTCATGATCTGGATGATGATCATTTGCCGAGCTGTTCAGATGCATCTGAACAAATACTGCTGCTGCCAACCCCACCTATCTGCCACTTCCAATTATTGAAACACATATAATTAAGGGGGAGTGCAGAAATCTGTTTTGAGATTTTTGAAATGAAACTTACTACTAAGATGTCTTTATGTGCCTTTGGGTCTGCCTGCCTATGAACCTGGCAAGCATTGTGGTTATTTCTTATGATCACTAAAGCTGTGATTGTGCAGGAACCAAAAAAAATAACAACAACAACAGGCTGAGCAAAGTGTCAGTTATACAGAGGACACATCCAACTGCACATTTGCAAAGAGGGCATAAAGCAATGACTCCATGCTTGACAACTAGGTCACTTTAATGACCCGATCATGAATCTCGGTCCACACTGCCTCACAATCTATAATGGGTCATTGCTTTTGGGGGGGAAGACAGCTCTAAGCAGAAGCTGCAACAGAAACGCCCAATTTGCCATTCTTTGGTTTGTTGCATCAGTAACCTAACATTACTCTGCCAGTTCAATTATAAGGGGGGAAAGAAGGCTGACATTCAAAAAAATCAAGTCAGAATTTATAGTGGATTCTCTTAGGAGTAAGACTAACTGCTTTGCCTTCTGGACAGACAGCAAATTGAGAAACAACACGGAGGCAGCAAAGAAAGACAGGCTAACCCGGGCTGAAACACACACACACACACCCACTCACAACTTTGCAACTGAAAATGATACAAGGAAAAGACTGAGAAAGTCCTGAGAGAAACCAAGTTCAGCAATGACAGTCGACATAAAAACTCCAAAATTTATAGTGGATTCTCTTAGGAGTAAGATGAACTGCTTTGCCTTCTGGACAGACAGCGAACTGAGAAAACAACATGGAGGCAGCAAAGAAAGACAGGCTAACCCAGGCTGAAACACACACACCCCCCACTCACAACTTTGCAACTGAAAATGTTACAAGGAAAAGACTGAGAAAGTCCTCAGAGAAGCCAAGTTCAGCAATGACAGTCGACATAAAAACTCCAAGAAGCTCTGCAGAGGGTCTTAAAGCCAAGAAAAGATTGTGCACTGACAGCTATTTGCGATAAAGGCTGTCGCTTGACGAGTCAAAAGCCAAACACACAAGTGCAAAGGATTAAACGGGCGCAGAGCAGACTTTAGCACACACACAGACACACACACACACACAGAGGCACACATCCTATTGTCCCTTATTCTGATACAGAGAAAACTACTTCATTCTTAACCAATGCTCCCTCTAAGGTGTGGAGTCTTGTGAGCAAAAATTCTACTCTGTGAGCTACTGGCATTAAAGTAGTGAGCAAGCGATTTGGCTACTGCATAAATTAGTTTGCTCTGGAGCCTTCCTGAGCTAAGGCAAAAATGTGTGAGCCGGAGGTTAAAAAACTGTGAGCTAGCTCACATTAAGTCAGCTTAGAGGGAACACTGCTCTTAACTGGTTTCTGCCATGGATACCTGTGAGAAACACATATCGTACAGCACAATGGCTTGCATTACAACAAAAATACTTCTCTTTAGCCCTTTCGGATCACTCTTGTCTGCAGTTTTGTGCTGCCCCACTCCTTTGTTCCCCCCCATATGGGATGCAGTTACACATTAAAAGCTCATAATAACTAACGTATGCCCTGATGTTCTGTGGCTGGCTCCGCCACCCGCGGCAGCCATTTTGTGGCTGCCCCCCACCCCATGTCAGAATTTCAAAGGTGCCTATAGGCTTGAAAAAATTAGGGACCCCAGCCCTAGGCCCCACTTGGTCCATAGAAACCAACAGAACCAGTGTCGGATCAGTAAGGGGAGACAAAGCCATACTACACCCAATCGAGGCAAAAACAGCAGTGTGGTATAGTGGTTAGTGTTGGTCTATGATCTGGGAGACCCGGGTTCAAATCCTCACTGTCAGGGAAGCTCCCTGGGTGATGCTGGGCCAGTCATTCCCTCTCTGAGGAAGAGAAGGAGGAAGAGAAGGAGAAGAGCCGGTTTCATACCCCACCCTTCACTGCCCAAAGGAGTCTCAGAGCAGGCAGGCAG
>NW_015170303.1:70310-76081 GCF_001447785.1 Gekko japonicus | reverse complement strand
GAGCTAGCTCACAGTTTTTTAGCCTCCGGCTCACACATTTTTGCCTTCGCTCAGGAAGGGACGGCTCCAGAGCAAACTAATGTACGCAGCAGCCAAATCGCTCGCTCACAACTTTAATGCTGGTCGCTCACGAAGTAGAGTTTTTGCTCACAAGACTCCACAGCTTAGAGGGCGCACTGGCCAAGCACTGACCCTGCTTAGCTTCAGGGTTCTGGTGAGGCTGGGCCACACCATGCCACCTTCTCTTCCCACCCTCCGCTACAGAATGGCAAATTCCATCTCCTCCCCTGGGAGGAGCCTATGACAACCTTTAAGGCCCATCCCAGAATCTCACCCCTGCCCTGCGAGCCTCTCCTGACCTTCCCAGGGCCCACTCTGGCCTCCTCATCCCTAGGGCCCCAGGCCCTTGCCGACTAGGGCCACTGAGACCATTACCCAGCTCCAGCCTATCAAGTGCATGTTGGGCCAGACACGTTCAACCAGGACGTCCTGTCCTGTTAGCCCCTGGCAAGGTTCCCTGCTCCTCAACCTGGCCAATGTCCCCGTGTGGGTCCACCCAGTCTTTCTGTCATGGGGGCTCAGCAACAGGTAGCATCCAAATCTGACCTCTACACACACAGACAGAGAGACAGAACCCAGCTCCAGCCTATCAAGCGCATGTTGGGCCAGACACGTTCAACCAGGACGTCCTGTCAGCCCCTGGCAGGGTTCCCTGCTCCTCAACCTGGCCAATGTCCCCGTGTGGGTCCATCCAGTCTTTCTCTCATGGGGGCTCAACAACAGATAGCATCCAAATCTGACCTCTACAGACACACACACACATACACACACACTCACACACAGAGCTAGAAGAAGCAGGTTGTGGGCAGTGTTCCCTCTAAGCTGAGTTAGTATGAGCTAGCTCACAGTCTTTTAGCTTCCGGCTCACACATTTTTGTCTTAGCTCAGGAAAGATGGCTCCAGAGCAAACTAATCTATGCAGCAGCCAAATAACTTTCTCACAACTTTACTGCCAGTAGCTCACAAAGTAGAATTTTTGCTCACAAGACTCCACAGCTTAGAGGGAACATTGGTTGTGGGGCAACAGGACCTGCTGGCAAGATAGTTGGGACTGAGCAATGAGATCCGGACCCATCTTTCCACCAAGTGTTTTCAAAGCGGCTTTCCAAACAACCTGAGAGGTGATACGAGAACCCCCTTCGAGTACTTGAAGGGCTGTCACACAGAGGAGGGTTCAGAGTTGTTTTCTGTTGCCCCAGAAGGTCAGACCAGAAATTGAAATTAAATTTGAAACTGAACTGAAATTAAATCAGAAGGGTTTTCGGCGAAACATTCCTGACAGTCTGAGCGGTTCCTCGGTGGAACAGGCTTCCTCGGGAAGTGGTGGGGCTCTCCTTCTTTGGAGGTTTTCAAACAGAGGCTAGATAGCCAGCAATGCTGATTCTGTGAACTTAGGCAGATCACGAGAGGGAAGGCAGGAAGGTTTGCCTCAATGCTTATGTGGCCCTTTCTTACACGCCCAGGGAAATGCTGATTGCCACTTTGGGGTCAGGAAGCAATCCTGGAGGTTTTTTGACCCTGGAGGGCTCTTCCAACTCTATGATTCTGTACCTAGTTGCTGACTACTGTCCTTCACTGGTTATTTCTCCCTATTGGCTGCTCATCAGCTCTCCCCTGCAGTCTGAGCCAATATTCTGCCCCTTCTTGGCAACCAATTAGGAATCTCCATTGGATGCTCTCTGCTGGTCTTGTTCTTACACCAAAACTATCATCGTTCTCTTTCCGCTGCCACCCACGCAAAACAATCCTCGGAACTTGCTTTTAATTAATTCCCAAAGCATTCTACACAGTCATTATCCAAATCTGCGAAGATACTAAAAGCCAGGGACTACCAAAAGTTGAGTCTCAGCTCAGAGATCCACATCTTTTCCCAGAACTGCGATCCTTTAACATTGCAAACCAAAGCAGAGTTACTCTCTTTGAAGTCCACCGAAGGGCACAACTCTGTTTAGGATTGCACTGGAGGGCTTCCTCCCATCTCCCCCATCCTCAAAAACCACCCACATAAAAATCAATCAGTTAGGTATACAGAGCTGTCGGGGACAAACAATATAAACAGCTTTATAAATGGCACTAAATTAAAGGGTGGTTTTACTGAGCAAAAAATAAATAAATATTGATTAATTTCCACTTGGCAGTTCCCCTTGGAGTCCACCGCAGATATTTTCTGTCTTGATTTAGCTAACTAATTATTACCTTTCGGGTCCATCCACTTCTTTCAGGTCTCATCTCCAACCATTCGGATGAGACCATTCAGCAACAGTTGAAGAGTTGCTGGAAATTAATCAGAGCAGCAAGGCAGGTGTGCATGTATGAGAACTCAGGAGATTTCAGAGAGGTTGTAAACCCACATAAGCCATGTCCAGGAGAGTCACAGACAATGTTCCCTCTAAGCTGAGGAGTCTTGTGAACAAAAATTCTACTTTGTGAGCTACTGGAATTAAAGTTGTGAGTGAGCGATTTGGCTTCTGCATAAATTAGTATGCTCTGGAGCCATCCTTCCTGAGCTAAGACAAAAATATGTGAGCCAGAGGCTAAAAAACTGTGAGCTAGCTCACACTAACTCAGCTTAGAGGGAACCCTGGTCACAGATATAATGACAGATGGGGGGGCATCATTGGAGGAATGACAGAATGCAGATCAAAGAGACCACCCAAGGAAACAGAAAGTTCCAGCTGGCTTCCACCAAGCCAGGATCCGCCTCCCAGAAGCCACCCAGAGTCAACCACCAGCAAGGGCAGAAGGAGATCTGGGCCACATTTTTAAACGACTCAGCTTAGAGGGAACCCTGGTCACAGATATAATGACAGATGGGGGGGCATCATTGGAGGAATGACAGAATGCAGATCAAAGAGACCACCCAAGGAAACAGAAAGTTCCAGCTGGCTTCCACCAAGCCAGGATCCGCCTCCCAGAAGCCACCCAGAGTCAACCACCAGCAAGGGCAGAAGGAGATCTGGGCCACATTTTTAAACGTCCTGCTCAAAAAGACTTTTGCACCCTCCAAGGCAGCGGAAGGAATTTGTAGGTGCCAAACTCATTCCCAGAGGTCACCAACTTTTGAAAAGGCTTTCCGGGCCATGTAAAGGGATTCAAAAGGCCGGGGGGGGGGGGCTGCTTCCAAGCTAGACAGCACTGCTGTAGATAGACCACGGAAAAGGATCGTCCCCAGCCTTCTTTTACCACCTGCAATGCTGAGATTCTGACATACAAACTTCTAGTGCCAGCGTGGTGTAGCAGTCAGAATAGGAGCCCCAGGTTTGAATCCCCACTCTGCCACGGAAGCTTAATGGGAGATCGTGGGCCAGTCACACATGCTCGGCCTAACCTACCCAACAGGGTTCTTGAGAAGATGAAATGGGGGAGAGGAGAAGGGTGCAGGCCACTTCAGGCCCTTATTGGGAAGAAAGGCGGGGGATCAATCAAAAACAAATAGTATTCCCAAAAAGGCTCAGAAAACCCCCAGTCCAGGAAACTATCTTCAATTAAATTGTTTTAAGAAAAAATTCACAGCATTCGCATTCAGCTCCAGGTGGGTAGCCGTGTTGGCCTGAAGCAGCAGAACAAAGTTTGAGAGTCAGTGGCACCTTTAAGCCCAACAAAGTTTTATTCAAGGTTTGAGTTTTTGTGTGTACGCACACTTCCTCAGATAAAATGAAATGGAAATTACCAGTCTTTACATACAGGAAGAGGGTGAGCAGTATATTAGCATACAGCATAATGAAGATGTTTAACAGATTCGGGAGTAACAAGCTTAGTTTATGTGGTCAACATTTGTTTGGGTTCAATTCCATGGGGGAGGGGGAGATCTCCAATTTAGTTAAATTAGTTAGTGGTTAAGACACTGAACTGCAAGGCTGTGGAAGGTCGGTAGTTCAGCAGTTCGAGACCCGAGTGCGCCGCATGACGGAGTGAGCTCCCGTCTCTAGTTCCAGCTCCTGCCAACCTGGCAGTTCGAAAGCAAGAAACTGCAAGTAGATAAATAGGTACCACTTCGGTGGGAAGGTAACAGCGTTCCGTGCGCCTTGGTGTTTAGTCATGCCGGCCACATGACCACGGAAACGTCTTCGGACAGCGCTGGCTCTTCGGCTTGGAAACGGAGATGAGCACCGCAACCCTAGAGTCGGATTTGACTGGCTTTCGAGCAAGGGAACCTTTACCAATTTCCTTCACGATGCCTTTCCCCCAGACTTGAACCCAAACAAATGGCGACCATATGGACTAAGCTTGTTATTCCTGAATCTGTTAAACATCTTCATCATGCTGTATGCCAACATACTGCTCATCCTCCACCTAAATGCAATGACTGGTAATTTCCATTTCATTGTGTGTGAGGAAGTGTGCCTGAACACAAAAGCTCCTGCCTTGAAGAAAACTTTGTTGGGCTTAAAGGTGCCACTGGACTCAAACCTTTGGTCTGCGCATTCGGCTCCGTCAGAGACTGGCCCGTAGTTAATGGGTCCCCACGGGGCCTGGCCCCCTAGTATTTCTTCTGAGCCCCCTCCCTCCCGGGCTGCCCCCAAAGTGCTCTAACTTACCACCTGCATTGTACTTTCATTTAATTAGCTGGTGGACCCCTCAATGCCCCCTCCCCCAAAATTCCCTAGTTACGGGCAGGGTTCCCTCTAAGCTGAGTTAGTGTGCGCTAGCTCACAGTTTTTCAGCCTCCAGCTCACACATTTTTGCCTTAACTCAGAAAGGATGGCTCCAAAGCAAACTAACTTATGCAGTAGCCAAATTGTTTGCTCACAACTTTAATGCCAGTAGCTCACAAAGTAGAATGTTTGCTCACAAGACTCCACAGCTTAGAGGGAACATTGGTTACGGGGCTGGTCAGAGATCCTTCAACATAGCGAAATTAACGGGAGCCCCTTGTAGAACCCTGCACTCGAGGCACACTCATTCTGAGCCAAACTTCTGACAGGTGGGAGAGCCCAGCTTGATCAAGATGCCCGCAGATCCGCTTGGACAGTTTGGGAAGCAGCCCTAAACCTCGCCAATCCCTCCTAAACGCATGGCCCCAGAAGAGTGGCTCTCCCCTTAGGACGGCTCCGTGGGACCGCAGCCAGCTCCACGCTTTCTCTGTCACCATTCAGCGCGCCGGGCACCGATCCAGCTCCAGGGCAGCCACTTTCCACGCACACAGCCCATTCCCCGAGACAGCGCTGAAAACTTTCCCCGCCGGATCTGCTGCTCTGTAAACCGGCTTCGCTTCGGCTGGATTCTTGCTCGCGGGGCAAGGACCGGAGGGCCGGAGTCGACCGCCGCATCCGAGCCAAAGCCGCGCCCGCCCCCTCGCAGGCGCCCGGCCGCTCGTCCGCCGCGCCGCAAGCCCACGCAGAGCCGCTCCGCTCCCGCGTCCACGGGAATCGACGGACCTCGACGGGTCCAAGCCTGCGCAGGAGTGCGCTGCCCTTCCAGGGCTCCTTCCTTCCTTGGGACACTCGGAGACCTCCGTCGGTCTGGCAGCAGACTGGCCGTCCCGTCCCCGTCCCCCCGTCCCCCCCCCCAAGCGCCAGCAATTTGTCCAGAAGGATCTCCCTCCCCCCATCTTTAATCCGGATGTTCCCTCTAAGCTGTGGAGTCTTGTGAGCAAAGATCCTACTTTGGGAGCTACCGGCATTAAAGTTGTGAGCAAGTGATTTGGCTGCTGCATAGACTAGTTTGCTCTGGAGCCCTCCTTCCTGAGCGAAGACAGAAATGTGTGAGCC
>NW_015170303.1:46784-69361 GCF_001447785.1 Gekko japonicus | reverse complement strand
GCCGTCCGTCTAAGGGGGTCGCAACCAATGTTCCCTCTAAGTTGTGGAGTCTTGTGAGCAAAAATTCTACCTTGTGAGCTACTGGCATTAAAGTTGTGAGCAAGTGATTTGGCTGCTGCATAAATTAGTTTGCTCTGGAGCCCTCATTTCTGAGCTAAGACAAAAATGTGTGAGCCGGAGGCTAAAAAACTGTGAGCTAGCTCACACTAACTCAGCTTAGAGGGAACCCTGGTCGCAACCTGCCTCCTATCCCTGGCAGTGTTCCCTCCGAGCCGAGTTAGTGTGAGCCAGCTCACCGTTTTTAAGCCTCCGGCTCACACATTTTTGTCTTAGCTCAGGAAGGATGGCTCCAGAGCAAACTAATTGATGCAGCAGCCAAATCGCTCGCTCACAACTTTAATACCAGTCGCTCACAAAGTGGAATTTTTGCTCACAAGACTCCACGGCTTAGAGGGAACATTGATCCCTGGTGGTGGTTGTTGTTTGAATAATTCTGGTTTTGCTTCAGACCGCACAGGAGGGCAGAAGTGTCTGGTTCTCACGACAACCCTGTTAGGTAGGTTAGACTTAATAACAAGCAATCACTGTGATTTGTGGCTACTGTGTTCTGTAGGAGGTAAAAATGCTAATGGTCCTTACAGATCTCACAGATAACAGGAAAATCTCACAATTAACAATGTGATCCTGCATCACTATTTATCAGTTGTGAGATTTTTCTGTTATCTATGTGATATGTAAGGACTGTTTGCATTTTTACAAGCTATAAAATGCAGTCGCCCCAAACCACAGTGATTGCTTGTTATTAGGTTTTACGGTGCGATCCCCGGTTTGTTTTCCTGGTCTAATTGAGGTATTCCCAGTAAAGCAATGGTATTCCCAGTAGTCATGTATGGCTGCAGAGTTGGACTATAAGGAAGGCCGAGCGCTGAAGAATAGATTCTTTTGAACTATGGTGCTGGAGAAGACTCTTGAGAGTCCCTTGGACTGCAAGGAGATCAAATTAGTCAATCCTAAAAGAAATCAACCCTGACTGTTCCCTGGAAGGCCAGATAATGAAACTGAAGCTCAGATACTTTGGCCACCCAATGAGAAGGGAGCACTCACTGGACAAGACCCTGATGCTGGGAAAGGTTGAAGGTCAAAGAAGACGGGGACGGCAAAGGATGAGATGGTTAGACAGTGTCATCGATGCAACAAACATGAAGTTGAGCAAACTTCAGAGGACGGCGGAAGACCAGAGGGCCTGGCGTGATCTGGTCCATGGGGTCGCAAAGAGTTGGACTCGACTGTGCGACTCAACAACAACAAAAAAGACTTGCATAGAGGTGACCTGACATTGTCCAGGTGAGCTTCATGGTTCTCCCCTTTTCCATTTTCCCTGCACAACAATTCTGTGAGGTGGGTTAGGATGGGAGAGAATGCTGTCCCACGGTAGCCCCAGGAGTATCATCGTTCTCCCGCCCCCCCATTTTATCCTCACAACAGCCCTGTAGGGTAGGATGAATTGAAGAGAGTGACTTCGTGGCAGAGTGGGGATTTGAACCCAGCACTCCCAGCCGCTAACCACTATACCCAGACAGCATCCTTGTTCCTTCAGCTCTTTTGCAGCACAATTCAGCTTGTGCATCATCAGAAGTTAGTGGAAGTCCTAGTTACAAATCCCCACACTGCCACAGAAACTCGCTGGGTGACCTTGGGCCAGTCACATGGTCTTAGCCTAATCTACCTCAGGGTTATTATGAGGATAAAATGGATGTTTGGGCAACTAGGGAAACCACTTTGGGCCCCCAGTGGAGAGAACGGCATAAACGAAGTATAATCAGTAAATAAGCACTGCCCTTCTATTTTAGGCACAGAGTTGGTGCAAAGATACATACCATGTGTTTTTCTTTGTGCGGCATAGTCATTTTGAGGTAAATCCAGGTCAAAACTGAAACAAGATCTCAGTGGAAATCAGGGCAGAAGCGAATTAAGTAATGCAGCTAGCACAGGAACAGGGTTAGAAATATTGAGCCAGTTTAGTGTAGTGATTAAGAGCGGTGGACTCTAATCTGGAGTGCCGGGTTTGATTCCCCACTCCTTCACATGCAGCCAGCTGGGTGACCTTGGGTCAGTCACAGTTCTCTCAGAGCTGTTCTCTCAAGGGCAGTTCTCTCAGACTGCTCTCAGCCCCACCTACCTCACAGGGTGTCTGTTGTGGGGAAAGGAAGAGAAGGAGATTGTAAGCCACTCAGACGTCTAATGAAGGGTGGGGGTATAAATCTAACTCTTCTTCCTCTTAGGCATATGCAATGGTCTAGTTCTCACTGAGGTGCTAAGTATGTATCTGGGTGGTTCCTCTTCTGACTGCTGCTCAGATGACTTGCGTACAAAAATACTCCCTCCATGCAGAAGACTAGCTTGTCAGCAAGGTCATAGCTTTCCCTCTGACACGCTGATTTCTAATTGCGGGGTTATATTTTTGCATGGAGGAAGCATGTCAACCTCCATCCGTAGTTTGAACTGAAACAGCCCACAGGGTATTCCCAATCAGCTCCCTTATCTGTTTAAATTTCTGTTGACAGCTGTAGGGGAGATGGATGAATTGGACTGGAGGCCTTCAATAATGGACAAGGGTGAACCCTTTCCCCTCAATCACCCCCCACTCCTTTCCTAATGTATCTGCCCTGACAGGAAGCACATACGCATGGGTGAATATTGGCCATGGGCCGTCTTGCACTGAGCATTAAAGGTGTCAGAGGGTTACCCTTCAACAAATTCAGCCGTATTCCTCAGACTGCTAATTGTAGGTGATTACAGCTATTTTCTCCATCTGGGAGCTCTTCTGTTCCCATTCTGTGTTCATTAAAAGTGGCGTTTTGCATGAGACTGCTCTCCTGATAGCAATGGGACTGGCCTGAGACCTAAACAAAGGTGAGCAAATGTCCAGGGATGGAGAGGAGGCAAGGGAAATGTTTCTCTAGCCAGAGGGGATGGATTTCTAGGAGCCCACAGGCAAAGGAAGAGAGAGGTGGGCCCTCTTTTGATCCAGAGCTGGTTGTAAATGGACTGGGGGGGAGAGACTTGGGAGAGACAACCTTCACCTGCCAAGAGGCCCCCTTGGAGAAGGAGGTTCTGCTAAAGATATGCAGCTGGGCTGGAACCAGATTGAATGGGGTTCCGTATTGACTGTGGGGCTGAGGAGGTGCTGGGGCTTACCTCTCCCTTGAGGGGATCGGGCCTTTCAAAAGAGACAATGTTTTGCTGCACACCCTCACAGCCTACTCCTGCTCAGGGAGTAGTTCCCTCTGCAAAATATTGACAGAGTCTCCTGCTTTGTGATTAAATTATATAGAAAAAGACATCATTTGTGCTAAATCCACTAAGATAGAAGGCGGCTTACAAAATATACAAAATAAGACAGCATAAGATGCCTGATGAACAGGCGACAGGGTGACAGAATTACAGAACGATGCAAACTCGACATCGTGTACGGCATGACAGACCACAGACAATGCTGAAAGTGGATCATAAAGGTAGAAAACAACCCTGTAAAAGCGTAATAGAGAGAACATAAGAATAGAAGGACCTCAGAAGAGCCGTGCTGGATCAGACCAGTGGGAATGAGGTTCCGTATTGACTGTGGGGCTGAGGAGGTGCTGGGGCTTACCTCTCCCTTGAGGGGATCGGGCCTTTCAAAAGAGACAATGTTTTGCTGCACACCCTCACAGCCTACTCCTGCTCAGGGAGTAGTTCCCTCTGCAAAATATTGACAGAGTCTCCTGCTTTGTGATTAAATTATATAGAAAAAGACATCATTTGTGCTAAATCCACTAAGATAGAAGGCGGCTTACAAAATATACAAAATAAGACAGCATAAGATGCCTGATGAACAGGCGACAGGGTGACAGAATTACAGAACGATGCAAACTCGACATCGTGTACGGCATGACAGACCACAGACAATGCTGAAAGTGGATCATAAAGGTAGAAAACAACCCTGTAAAAGCGTAATAGAGAGAACATAAGAATAGAAGGACCTCAGAAGAGCCGTGCTGGATCAGACCAGTGGTCTGTCTAGTCCAGCATCCTGTCTCACGCTGCGGCCAACCAATTAACCCTGGAGGGCCAACAGCAGGGCACAGAGGCCGAGGCCTTCCCCTGGTGTTGCCTCCTGGTTCTGGGATTCAGAGGTTTACTGCCTTGGAATGTGGAGCTTCCCTTTAGTCATCACGACTAGTAACCACTGTTAGATCAACCTGTTCTCCATGGATTTCTCATTTTAAAAGCCATCTGTACCTGTGGCCACCTGTACATCCCCTGGCAGCAAATGCTACCTTTTAATCTCTCATTGATTAAAGTAGTATTTCCTTTTGTCTGTCCTGAGAGAGTGTTGGGCTTCATATCAGTCATTCAGTCCTTTCTCTGTCAGCCTAACCAGCCTCACAGGGTTGTTGTGAAGGACAAATGCAACTGCTTGTATTTGGTGCTCTGAGCAATGTTCCCTCTAAGCGGTGGAGCCTTGTGAGCAAAAATTATACTTCATGAGCTGCTGGCATTAAAGTTGTGAGCAAGCGATTTGGCTGCTGCATAAATGAGTTGGCTCTGGAGCTGTCCTTACTGAGCTGAGACAAAAATGTGTGAGCCAGAGGCCAAAAAACTGTGAGCTAGCTCACACTAACTCAGCTTAGAGGGAACACTGGCTCTGAGCACTTTGTAGTAAGGGCAGGACATAAAATGTGATTTGCTGTAGGACCGGAAGACACTCAGAGAAGCTTGCATGCCCACAAAACCGGAAGACACTCAGAGAAGCTTGCATGCCCACAAAAGCTTACACTCACAATTAAACTTGGTTGGTATCGAAGGTGCCACTGGACTCAAACTTTGTTAGGTGGTTCTTTTTGTATTCTGATTTCTCAAATGGCAGTTAACACAGAGATGGAGTTGATGGCAGGGTATACTCTTCTTACTCTTCTTACTTTTTTCGCCGCTGCCTATTTCAAATATTCTTGAATGGGATCCAGCCTCCCCCCTCCCACCAGCCCTGAACGCTATCTTGAAATCCACATTTAGTACAGTCACTTTCTCCCTGATGAATGTTTCGATTCAAAGCCGAGAAGGCACACCGTCTGACGCAAACAGCTCAAGAAAACTTGCGAGCCGCACAATTTAAGAGCAAGAAGAAACCACTTCAAATGCTTCCCCTGGAGAAAGGAAACACCCGAGTGAGTTCAAGTTCCCTTAAACGCCTGGCCTTCCTTGCTGTCTGCAGTTCTTGGCAATTTGCACTGTTCTCTTTTTCGCAGTTTCCCTCCCCCTGTCAAATTCTTCTCCTGTGGCCTTCTCCAATGGTAGGTTCTTCCGCCCGTGCTGCCCCTCTATAGGATCAGAGTGGGCCAGCCAGTGGTAAAGCAAGATCCACTGGCACAAAGTAATGCAGCAGCTAGAGTTGCCATCCTCAAGGTGGGGCCTGGAGATCCCCTGGAATTACAACTGACCTCCAGACTACAGAGATCCATTCCCCTGAAGAAGATGGCTGCTTGGAAGGTGGACTTTATGGCATTATACCCTGCTGAGGTCCCTCCCCTTCCTAAACCCCACCCTCCCCAAGGCTTCACCCCCAAATCTCAAGGAATTTCCCAACCCAGAGTTGTCGACCTAATTCAGCTGGTGGCCCTTCCATGACAAGCCACGGGACTCAGCCAATCAGTGTTCCCTAATCCTATGACATATTTAGATCATATTTAGATCTTATGGTTCCCTCAAGCTCTGATTTGGTAAGCCACCAGACTTGGAATCTTTGCCAAAAGAAGTCGAAATCTAGACTGGAATGAGGGAACCCAGCTCACATTTTCAAAACAATTCCTTTTCAATTTTGAACCAAGTCAGAGTTTCAGACAAATCTGGAAATCAGATGACTCCGAGACGAACCCCGGACTTCCTTAGAGGTCACCCGTCCAAGTACTGTGTTGGGAATTATTAGGAAAGGGACTGAAAATATGAGAGCCAGACATAAAATGCCCCTGGATAGATCTGTGGTGCAGGATTTGGAATACTGTGTGCAGTTCTCATCGCCGTATCTCAAAAAGGACAGCACAGCGCTGGAAAAAGTACAGAAGGGGGCCACCAAGATAACTAGGGGATTGGAGCACCTTCCTTATGAGGAAAGGGTGCAGAGTCTCTGGGACTTTTCAGTGTAGAAGAGAGACGACTAAGGGGGTGGGGAACATGATCGAGGTTTATAAAATTATGCAAGGAGAACGTTGACAAAGAGAACTTTTTCTCCCTCCCCCAAAATACTAGAACAGGGCATTCAGTAAAGGGGACAGGGCAGTAGACTCAGGATGGACAAAAGGAAATATTTCTTTACACAGCCGAGTGATTATAATGTGGAATTTGCTGCTAGAGGACAGTGGTAGCCACAGGCGTAGACAGCTTTAAAAGGGGATTAGGCAGATTGGTGGAGGATAGGTCTATCAGTGTGGCGATGAGGCATGATGACTAAAGGGAACCTCCATGTCCAGAGGCAGTAAACCTCTGAAGCCTGGAGGCAACACCGGGGGAAGGCCTTGGCCTCTCTGCCCTGTTGCTGGACCTCCAGAGGGACTGGTTGGCCACTGGCTGAGACAGAATGCTGGACTAGGCAGACCATCCATCTGATCTAGCAGGGCTGTTCCCATGTTCTTTAACCAGGGCTAACCCTGTATAAGGGCCAAGAAGCGACAGTTAGAACCGGATATGGAACAACTGATTGGTTCAGCATAGGAAAAGGAGTACAACAAGGATGTATATTGTCGCCTTGCTTATTTAATATATATGCAGAGTACATCATGCGAAATGCTGGCCTGGATGAATCACAAGCGGGAATTAAGATTGCTGGGGAAAAGATCAACAACCTCAGATATGCAGACGATACCACTCTAATGGCAGAAAGTGAAGAGGACCTAAAGAGCCTCTTGCTCAGAGTAAAAGAGGAGAGCGCAAAAGTGGGCTTGAAGCTCAACATCAAAAAAACTAAGATCATGGCATCCGGCCCCATCACTCCTTGGCAAATAGAAGGGGAAGTCGTGGAAGTAGTGACAGACTTCACGTTCCTGGGATCCCAGATCACCGCAGACTGTGACTGCAGCCATGAAATTAAAAGACGCCTGCTCCTTGGGAGGAAAGCAATGGCGAACCTAAACAGCATGATAAAAAGTAGAGACATCACCCTGCCAACAAAAATCCGCATGGTCAAAGCAATGGTATTCCCAGTAGTCATGTATGGCTGCGAGAGCTGGACTATAAGGAAGGCCGAGCGCCGAAGAATAGATTCTTTTGAACTATGGTGCTGGAGAAGACTCTTGAGAGTCCCTTGGACTGCAAAAAGATCAAATCAGTCAATCCTAAAAGAAATCAACCCTGACTGTTCCCTGGAAGGCCAGATAATGAAACTGAAGCTCAAATACTTTGGCCACCAAATGAGAAGGGAGCACTCACTGGAGAAGACCCTGATGCTGGGAAAGATTGAAGGTCAAAGAAGACGGGGACGGCAAAGGATGAGATGGTTAGACAGTGTCATAGATGCAACGAACATGAAATTGAGCCAACTTCAGAGGACGGCGGAAGACCGGAAGGCCTGGTGGGAGCTGGTCCATGGGGTCGCGAAGAATTGGACTCAACTGTGTGACTGAACAACAACAACCCTGCTTAGCTTCTGAGAGCTGAGGAGATCAGGCTAGTGAGTCACCCAAAGAAGAACCCCTTATCTTGCCCCCATTTCAAAATACAGGAAATGTTGCCTTGCGAATCCATTTCCAGCTTCCTCAGCCTCCCAGTTTTCTCGTTTGCACTCAAGCCTGGTATCAGGGCGAGTCTGGGGCTATGAGTAGCTTTATCCAAATCCACACTCCGAGCAAGATAAACAGAATTCATTATTCTAGAAGCCCTGAGATGAGTCCAGGCAGCAGAGTGCAGCAGGCAAGATTTACTGGGGACAGTCCCCACTTATTGACTTCATTTAGACCCCGCCTTTAGTGGCTGACCTTCCTCTCCTCCATTTTATCTTCACAACCACCCTATGAGGTGGGTTAGACTGAGAGTGTGTGACTGGCCCAAGGTCACCCAGCAAGCTTCCGTAGCAGAGTGAGGATTCGAACGTGGTTCTCCCAGATCCTAGGAAAACACTCTGGCTGCTTTCATGGTCCCAGTCCCCATCTCCTTTCAAGCATGGAGGTGATGTGTGGAAAGAGCGGGGCTTAATTGGCTTAACCTTCCCTCAGCTTTTTGTCTGACCTGAAATGACCTTGATGGGGGGTGCTATTTGCTTTACGTACCTAGCATGTCCCATCCCCCCCTGGCCATTTCAGGATGGAAAAATTGTCCTGCAGGAGGTAAAGTCCCCTCTCCCATGGTCCCAAACCAAATTGCCCCCTCTTGTACCTGGCCATTGAGTTCTGAACATGGAATGGGCAAGTCTGATCACTGGGAGGCGAGGGAAACGTAAGGTGTAGTTAGGCAGAAAGCTCACTTTGGAGATCTTTGGTCACTCAGCAAGCTTCCACAGAGTGCACCACACTATGCCCTCCAAGCCCTGTCAGCCTGAAAGCTGACCACAGTGTTGGCGCTGAGTCTTCCTTGCTCCTTTGAGACCTGTTGGAACGGAGGAAATTTGGAAAAGTGCTCTCCAGAGGGAGGGGAACAGAGTCACAATTGGGGGGGGGGGCGTGATTGGGAGTGGCACTAAAGTGGAAGACATCCTGGGCTCATGAAAAACCAGCAGCCCGTCTTGCCCGGCCCCCCACCCCTCCCCATAAATATTTCCTAGATTCCCTTCTTTAATATGTATTTTAAAAAAGAGCAACCGAGACAGACAGAGCCTGCTGGCTGCTGGACCTTTGCTAACTCGAGTTCAATAAGTTAAATAAATAAAACCAGCCCTTTGTAAATACACAGGAGCCCTGCGTCGGGTTCCCTTTGGCAAATGGAGGGGGGGGGGAATATTGGATTTTGTTTTCATACAAATGCACAGTGTCTCTTTCTACAGCTCTGGTGCCAAGAAGCAATATTTTTATATTTATATAAAAAGCTGTAAAGTCTTTTTGTGTCTACCCGCTCCCCCCTCCCCCCCCAAAAAACACCACCCTCTATAAACCAGCCTGGAAATAGGTAAGAATACAGAATTCAGTGGAAAACTACCAAGCTTACAAAGGGCACCCTCTCTGCTTGAAATGTGGCTGCAGTCCGGTGTGCTGCTGCTTAACTGCTTAGAAATGTATACCCCACTTCTCTCCCCGATGGGGGCCATAACACAACATGGTTCCCCCTCCTTTTGTTTTTGTCTCACAACAGTCTTGTGGGGTAGATTAGGCTGAGAGAGAGTGTGTGACAGGCTCGAGATAATGCAGTGTACTTCCATGGCAGACTGGGGATTCGAACCTGAGTCTCCCAGATCGTTAGAATTTAAGAAGAGCCGTGCTGGATCAGATCAATGGTCCATCCAGTCAAGCATCCTGTCTCACACAGTGGCCAACCAGTTCCTCTGGAGTGCCAACAACAGGTCATACAACCTGAGACCTTTCTCTGATGTTGTCTCCTGGCTCTGGGATTTAGAGGCTGACTGTCTCTGAATGTGGAGGTTCCCCTCAGTCACCATGGCTAGCAGCCATTGACAGACTTCTCCTCCATGAATCTCTCTGATCCTACGTCAAGACTCTAACCGCTATACCACGCTGGCTCTGTACTGCAGAGACTGCAAATTCCTGCGCTTGCCAACAAGAGGCTGAACGGAAGAAATATAACGGGAGAAGCTTTTCTGAGCATTTATTACTATAGATCCCCTGATGAAGCAGCGGGTGAAAAGCATAAGGCTCTTCGAGTGAAACATAATAACATTTCTTTTCCCACTGCACCATGGTTTTTATTTTCTTCTGTTCTTTGGCTTTGCATTGGTGCGGCCCTCTTTCCTGCATTCCCAGGGGTCATTTCCTGCAGGAGCACACAGGAGCGGAGCTCCGGCAGTAAAGAGCCCAGGGGGCGGGCATATGCAACAAGCCCCACCCCCTGCTCCCAACAGTCCTCAGTCAGAGGAAGAAGCAGCCAGGTAAGTTGCAGAGCTCCCCCCAGCCCAAAACCGTCCAGTGGCACTTTTAAGACCAAGTTTTATTCAGGTACAAGCTCTCCCTTCTCTGCGAGGACAGATCTGCATGTCCCCCCCCCCCAATAGCTAGCAATCCAAAACAGTCCAGTGGAGCCTTCTGACACACTTCCAGTGATGCCAAGGGGTGTGGCATATGCAAATAAGTTATGCTAATGAGTTATGCTAATGAGCTCCTGCACCTCTTTTTCTACGAAATGACCCCTGTGCATTCCTATATAGTCGCCCACCAAATAGGGTTGTCGGCCTCCAGGTGGAGAATGGAGAACTCCTGGAATTAAAACTGATACTTGCAGAGACCCGTTCCCCTGGGGAAAATGACTGCTTTGGCGGGTGGACTGTATGGCATCATATCCCACTGGGGTCCCTCCCCTCCCCTGGCTCTGCCCCCAGATATCCAGCAATTTCCCAACCTAGAGTTGGCAGCCAAAGACTACCCACCACCTGCAGTGGGAGAAAAATGGGGGTGGGGGGAGATTGGCGTTGCCAGCAACACAAGGAGGGGCCTGTGGGCATCGTGGGACCTTTCAGCCCCTTTCCTGGCACCCGCTAAGTGTTTTGAGAAAGCAGGCAGGGCCGGGTGGAGCTTTTGGCCAGCCAGGCTTCTGATTGGCCAGTGGAGATTTGATTGTCTATGCAGATTTTTTAAATAGCTTTTTATTATTGTTGTTATTTTAGATTAAAATAGGGATACAGAAAAACGGGGGGGAAGGGAGGTATAGATATAATAATCTATAACTTATTCGTAACAAGGACAATCAGCATCAGAGTAAATATAGAGCATTTAACATAAACGTTTAAAACATATAGTATTTGGAAGGTTTGTACATACTGTAGACATTTATTATTAAAGCCCAGGATTTATTACGAAGTTTCAATAACTGCATTTTGGGAAGCAAGCAAAGCTTTTATTAGAAGAAGTCTGGTATATATTTTTTCAAAAAAGAGAGAGAAATTAGAACAAATATCAAAAATAATGGAAGAAGTCCAAACTTTGGAAGGACGGCATAAAAAAATCTCCTAAGAAGGTGACTTTGACAGAAATCAAGCAACTAAAGAACCAATTGGATACGTTACAAACTGAAGATATGCAGAAAAAGATTAAACTTCACGAAACAAAAGTATTTTGAATGTGCGAATAAACCTGGACGATTTTTGGCCTATTGCCTAAGAAAAGAATCGGAAAGAAAAATGATAACGAGTTGAATCGCAAAGTGGAATTACACACATGGGGGAAAAAAGAAACACACAAACAGTTTCTTTTTCCTCACAACTTTATAAGAAGGCTGTGCAGATTTTTTTAGACGTTGCTTTGGCAGCAGCTGCTATCACAGCACAAGGATCTCCACTGTGTGACTGAAGGGAAGCTTCAGCAGCCATTTTGTGGCTGGCTCGGCCACCGACAGCAGCCATTTTGTAGCTGAGCCTACCGCGCCATGTCATAATTCCAAAAGTGCCTGCCAAAACTCTATGGTTAAAACACTGAGTTTGGGCCGAATGCTAGAGCGTTGGTAGTGATATGGTGATGTCACCGCTGGCAGCGCCCAAAGTGACATAATCGTGTCACCAGTGGTGCCCCCCATCCCCACTGGCGAGTCTCCCAACCATCAGCAGCCTTGTGGTGCCAACTCTACCACCAAACAAGGGGCAAAGATAACTATAAAGTTTGTGTGCTGAGCAGTGGAACTGCCACCATACGCCAGATGAAGGCGCCTAGGAGGTTCTGGGTGATGCCAAGAGCTTGCCAACAAGGCTGGAGGAAGCTAAGTCAAGTGGCCCCATAGCATGACCCCCCCCATGGGTGATTTAGGTTTTTTTTTTATTGCAGAGAGGTCCCTCAGTCTGAGACCCTAAACTGTTGCCAACTTCCAAGTAAATCTCTGCATCTTTCACATTGGTCTGATCTGCAGGAATTGCATGGCCAGTGGATGAAGAGAGTCTGGCTTGATCTGATCCTTTTGCACCCCAAGTGCAGACATTTGACCCTTGCTGATGACCCCGGCTAGCTCCATCTTGCCAGCTCTCAGAAGCTAAGCAGGGTTGGCCCTGCTTAGCATTTGAATGGGAGGCCACCAAGGTGTTGGAATATGCAGGGGCAGGCAATGGCAAACCACCTCCAAATGTCTCTTGCCTTGAAAACCCTGGGGTAGGTCACCATAAGTCAGGTGTGACTTGACCACACTTTCCACTGCCACCACATAAGTCTTGTCTCTCCTCCACCCTGAAACCTGGAGTGGCCTCGCTCTGTAGCTGCCAAAGAACAGCAGTGGTCTGTCCACACAACATGGCAACATGTGTGAGCCGTGATCGGAGGCAGAAACAGCACCAACTGCAATGATGGGCACTCCACAAGTGTGTTAATGACCACTCCTCAACTTGGATGCTCACGTACTGGAGTGTGTGGCTGGGAGACGGGCACAGCTTTTTTTGTAGAAAAAGCCCAGCAGGAACTCATTAGCATAACAGGCCATACCCAGCAGCAGGAACTAATTAGCATATTAGGCCACACCCCCGTGTTACCAGAAGTGTGGTCATCCAGCCACACCCACCTTTTGCTTCTTATTCTCTTTACCTTATTTGTTGACAAAACCCAGGGCTTTTTTTTGGAGCAGGGACTCCTTTGCATGTTAGGCCACACACCCCTAATTGTAGCCAATCCTAATGAGTTTCTGCTGTTGGGTGTGGCCTATTATGCTAATGAGTTCCTGCTGGGCGTGGCCAACTTGGGAGCCAGCCGGAACTCCGTTCCTGTGCGTTCCTGCCCAAAAATAGCCTTGGTTGGTTGTATTTTTAAACAAAGATATGGTCCCAGTGCTAGACTACACCCTGAGAGATAAGAGTTCAAATTCCCCCTTGTCACAAAGGTTGGTGTGAAGATAAAAGTGCATGGGCAAAAAGCTGTCACGGAATTAAGGTCTGTATTGAGCCTCAGTCCTCTGTGAAACCTATGATATTTTAATTTCTACAGTAAATTAGCCTCTATAGTTATATCTTTGGTTCTACTTCCCACAAAACTACAGGACTCTGCTGGTGCTGTAGCCTTCTGGTACCAGTAACTCTGTACATGATTTTTGCCTTAGAAGAGAAGAAGAAGAGATTGGATTTATACCCCGCCCTTCACTCGGAGTCTCAGAGGGGCTTACAAACTCCTTTCCCTTCCCCTCCCCACAACAGACACCCTGTGAGGTGGGTGGGGCTGAGAGAACTCTGACACAAACTGCTCTTTTTCAAGGACAGCTGTGCCAGAGCTTGTGACTGACCCAAGGTCACATCAGCAGGTGCAAGTGGAGGAGTGGGGAATCAAACCCGGTTCTCCCAGATTAGAGTCCGCGCACTTAACCACTACACCAAACTTAGGGGATGTTTATACATTTTAGAAGTCAGTGGTGTCACTATCAGAATCAAAATGGACAGGGTATCTGAAACTAGCTTCCTTGACTCTCCTTCACTTTCTGAAAGCTTCCTGACCCCAGAAGTAGAGAGAAGGAGGAGGGATTTGGGTCAGTACATCAGGTCAGTTCTAGTGTGGCCTGTGTCACATTCATGATAGCCCTACGTCAGTAGGTTTGTTAACAGCTATATGTAACAGCATTCCGTGCACCTTGGTGTTTAGTCATGCTGGCCACATGACCACGGAAATGTCTTCGGACAGCGCTGGCTCTTCGGATTTGAAACGGAGATGAGCACCGCCAACCCTAGAGCTGGATTCGACTGGCTTTCAAGCAAGGGAACCTTTACCTTTATAGGTCCAAAAAAGATATATATCTCTGGTTTACTACAATCAACAGCTCTGTGTGAGACCTTTGTGACAAGCCCAGAATGTTCTGAGTTTTATACAAGTGCACTATTTTAAGTATTGGGTTGAAATATGCTATGTGGAATATTGAAATGTGGGATATTGAAATGCTACAAAGTGTTTTCTGTCTTAAGAGTGTATAATGGAATTAGAGATGTAAAATTTCCGGAAATTTTGAAGCTCGGAAAAAAACCCGTTTTTTTCCCGGTTTCTTTCGGGGAAAAACGGAAATTTTCGGAAAAATTGAAAAAAATGCTACATTAGCATTTCTTTTGTCTTTTCTAGATTGAAAGTCATTCTGTTACTTTAGGAACATAAAAAATGACTATGGACATTTTTACTTGGCATGAAATTATCACGACTAGCATATTAAAAATATAGTGTACCCAAACAATTATTACAAACAGAATACCCACCCACATGCAAAAACAAAACTGAAACCTTTTTATTTTCTTCTGACAATCGCACCTCCTAAAGGAAGAAATGCATCTTGTTCTTGCATTGGAGAGTTCAGTTTGTAACCTAGGACTTGCTTGTCCTCAGTGCACAGAAATTAAATCAATCTGATACCATTATATATTTTAGAAATGATTTGGAAAATATTTGAACACCTTGTCTTAAAATATTTTATTTATCATGTTAAAATAAAACATTCCATAATCAATTTCTTTTCTTTTCTTTTTTCAATTTTTCCAATTTTTCGGAAAAAAACAAAAAAGCTTCAGGGAAAAAACGGAAAACGTTTTTTTTCCGAATTTTTCCGGTTTTTTTCCGGGCCTTCACATCTCTAAATGGAATACATTGAGCTTTGTTTAAGAACAATTATCTCTCTCTATACTAGATTCAGTTCCTTGCCAGGCTCCACCCATCCGATGAAAGAACTCAGGGGAAGGGGGGGGGGTTCCCAGGAAAAGGACCTGCCCCACAGAATCCCTCAACGGGAATCCCTAGCTGTTACCCCCAAAGTCCTTGACAGAAGGATACGATTCAAAGCTAATAAATCTCATCTCAATTCCTCTGAGTTTTGTTGGCTGGGCAGTTTGGGAAAGAATAAAGTGGTATTATCTCCCAAATTAAGTGACTGCTGATGGGGGGGGGGGGTCAAAGTAAGTATATGCGAAGAGAAGGAGTTGAAAGGGGAAGGACAAAATACAATCTGGGTAAGAGGTTTTATCAATAAATGCCAAAAGGATTTGGAGTGAGTGTCCTTGACTAAATTGAATGTTTAGTACAGCGAGCAGGAGGAGGGATGGGTGGAATTTCCTGGATGGGGACGAGAGAACATCTTTAGAAACTTCGTTTGTTTTTTTGGCCTCCACAATGCATTCACTGTTGGAAATTTCTCTTGCTCCGGCCCACCTGTCCAGAAAGGCAAGTATTTATAGATGGAGGATCTTCTCTAGTCCATGCAAAACAGAGAGAATGCATCTCTCAAGGAAAACGGAAGGCCCCAAAGTCACTCAGCTCCCGCACCTGGCTTTTGCAGAGCCGGCCCCATCACATGGCAAACGTAGGTGATCGCTGAAGGCGCAAAATTATGAGGCGTGCCAAGAAGGCGAGGGGAGCCTCCTCTCCTGTCTTGAAGGGAAGCCTGCTGTTAACTGGCTTCTAGAATCTCTGTTTCTGTTGACGCTGGTCTTCTAGAGCTGCCAGGATGGGACACGGAGGGCTTTCAAAAAGCGGTATCCAATTTTATTTTTACACTTTTCATTTTGAATGCCCCACAAGTAAAACATTCATTCTAAACTTCTCAACTCTCTCTATTGAATGGGAGGTAGTCACCTACGGTGCCCAAATTACATGGTTCACAAATTACACTGGATGCACGTACAATCTTGCTTATTTAATATATATGCAGAGTACATCATGTGAAATGCTGGCCTGGATGAATCACAAGCGGGAGTTAAGATTGCTGGGGGAAAGATCAACAACCTCAGATATGCAGACGATACCACTCTAATGGCAGAAAGTGAAGAGGACCTAAAGAGCCTCTTGCTCAGGGTAAAAGAGGAGAGCGCAAAAGTGGGCTTGAAGCTCAACATCAAAAAAACTAAGATCATGGCATCTGGCCCCATTACTCCTTGGCAAATAGAAGGGGAAGTCGTGGAAGTAGTGACAGACTTCACGTTCCTGGGATTCCAGATCACCGCAGACTGTGACAGCAGCCATGAAATTAAAAGACACCTGCTCCTTGGGAGGAAAGCGATGGCGAACCTAAACAGCATGATAAAACGTAGAGACATCACCCTGCCAACAAAAGTCCGCATGGTCAAAGCAATGGTATTCCCAGTAGTCATCTATGGCTGCGAGAGTTGGACTATAAGGAAGGCCGAGCGCCGAAGAATAGATTCTTTTGAACTATGGTGCTGGAAAAGAATCTTGAGAGTCCCTTGGACTGCAAGAAGATCAAATCAGTCAGTCCTAAAAGAAATCAACCCTGACTGTTCCCTGAAATACTTTGGCCACCCAATGAGAAGGAAGCACTCACTGGAGAAGACCCTGATGCTGGGAAAGATTGAAGGTCAAAGAAGATGGGGACGGCAAAGGATGAGATGGTTAGACAGTGTCATAGATGCAACAAACATGAAGTTGAGCAAACTTCAGAGGACGGCGGAAGACCGGAAAGCCTGGCGTGATCTGGTCCATGGGGTCGCGAAGAGTCGGACTCGACTGTGCGACTGAACAACAACAACAAAATGTACAATCTGTGTACAGTGTTCGCTTGATTTTTCTTCATACGTCCATTGAGCAATTCTCATGTTATGTTCAATGCATGTATAGCTGAATATGTGCTTTAAGCCTTCCATTTTTCCAGGTGGTGGTCCACAGTTTCATTTGTGAAGTGGAGGCACATTGGCAGTTCTTTACAGACAGGTGTACCGGTGTACGTGCAGGGTTTACTAAAACATGGATAGGGTGTATATGTTGTACATGCTGATTTTTCTTTTTGTGCATAATGAGTAATTACTGAACAAAGTTTAAGTCCAGTGGCACCTTTAAGACCAACAAAGTCTTATTCAAGGTATAAGTTTTCCTGCACGCACACAAAAGCTTATACTCTGAATAAAATGTTGTTGGTCTTAAAGGAGCCACTGGACTCAAACTTTGTTCTACTGCTTCAGACCAACACAGCTACCCACATGAATCTGTGTTATATGCAGCACGTGTACAGCTGATGGTGCCATTTTAAAACCACCATGTATCTTAGAACTGCTTCCCAGTATTATTTTTAAAATGTATATAAATCTACCAAGGTCCATATTGTCTGCATATTAGGCCAAACCCCTGACAGCACAGCTCATTAGCACATTAGGCCACACCCCCATGTTACCAGAAGTGTGGTCATCCAGCCACACCGACCTTTCCGTTCTTATTCTGTTTACCTTGTTTGTTGTCAAAACCCAGGGCTCTTTTGTAGCAGGAACTCCTTTGCATGTTAGGCCACACACCCCGAATGTAGCCAATCCTAATGAGTTCCTGCTGTTGGGTGTGGCCTATTATGCTAATGAGTTCCTGCTGGGCGTGGCCAACTCGGGAGCCAGCCGGAACTCCGTTCCTGTGCGTTCCTGCCCCAAAATAGCCCTGAGCAGGGGTCGTTTCGTAGAAAAAGAGCTAGGGGGTCTCATTAGCATAACTCATTAGCATATGCCACACCCCCTGACATCACCGGAAGTGTGTCATAAGGCCACACCCCCTGACATCACTGGAAGTGTGTCATAAGGCCACACACCCCGCCCCCAACGGTCCCGGCCGCCGCTGCCGGCCTTGCAGCTCCACTGCCAAGCCCCATGAGGGGCCCAGCAGTGGACCTGCAAGGCCGGCGGGAGTGCAAGGAAGCCCCGCGAAGGCCCTCCCTGGCCCCAGGCAGGCAGGGGTGGGGAGAGGCAGGGAGGAAGCAACTTACCCTTCCTCTTCTCCTGCCTCCTCCTGGCTGAATGAGGGCCGGAAGCAGGGGGCGGGGCTTCGTCATGTGTCCCGCCCCCCGTACCTCACCCGGGGGAACTGCGATCCCCCGCGATCCCCCCCGGAATGACCTCTGGCCCTGAGTATTTTTATACATTTTCCTCACAGCAGTAGGACATTCCATGTGGCAGGACCAGTTTCCTTGAGAAAAAGAAGTGCTGAAAAACTGCAAGGTTTTACACCAGTTTTGCATTTACAAAATTCCCACTGTTAGCTCACAGTCTGGATGCATGCACACCAGCCACCCATTTCGACACACCAGTGTCCATGCAGCTGGAACTGCCATGGCTCCCAGCCCCCTTCACACACACCCTGGCCAAAAGAGGAGGAAGTGGCCGCATTGTGTGCCCATGCGCAGAAATAGCTTTTGATTTTAGATGGTATATAACCCCCCCCCCTATGTATTTTTTCTACGTTTTCAGATTTTTCTGGAAGCCTGGCGGGTCCCCCCGAGTTTGCAGGAAAATTTTTGTGTCAGTGTGGCCCCCATCCATAGATTTAGGTGTCTGCAGATTGGGCAACCTGTGCTTATTAGAATATAAGAAGATATAAGAAAGAAACCAATGAAAACTAGCTAAATTACAGCCCTTTCATCTCAGGGGCTATCTGTGGCATAGGGGGCTATTTCTTAGTATCTACTTCTATCTGGGTAACCTCATCTTAGTTCCCATTTCTTGGTTACGCTATCATTGGTTTAGCCAATTCCTATTCTACCATCAATGGATATTCAGAGTGGTTTGCAAAAGCAAAATTATTTGTTTTAAAAGCAAAACAAACTAACGTTATCATTGGTTTAGCCAATTCCTATTCCACCATCAAGGGATATCCAGAGTGGTTTGCAACAACAAAATTATTTGTTGTTGTTGTTGTTGTTTTATTATTTTTATTTTTATTATTATTATTATTATTATTATTATTATTATTAGTTTTATTTATCAATTTTCCACTTAATTATTGTTTACAAATAATCATCCTTCTATACATTTGAGTCTAAATTTTCCATATTTTGTTAATCCAATTATACAGGCTTTTCCATCTTTCAGTAAATACATTTTCGTCTTTCCCTTGAAGAATTAAACTTAATTTGTCCATTTCTGCTACTTCCATCAATTTACACAGTATCTCCTCTCTTATGGGGAATTTATCTTGTTTCCAATATCTGGCCAACAATATCCTTGTGGTTGTTAATATATATGTTAGCAAATACTTCTCATTTTGTTTATAATCCTCCGGTATCATGTTTAATAAAGCTTTTTCAGGAGGTAAGACCAAATTAACATTCATAATATCTGAAATTATCTTTTGTACTGTTTTCTAATATGCCTTTTTTTCGCGCAACGCCACCACATGTGATAGAACGTCCCCATGTTTCTTTTGCATTTCCAACACATGTTAGATATTGATGGGTGACAGTTAGCTATCTTATCGGGAGGCCACTACCATCTGTGAAAAACATTGTAGATATTTTCTTTATAATTAGATGCCCTCATATATTTCAGTGTTTTCCATGTATTTGCCCATTGTTCTATCGTATGTCCTATATCTTGCATCCATGTTATCATTGTTGAAGTAACACTTTCATCTAATAAATATTCTTCTAATAAGAATCTATATATTTTCTGAATCATTTTGTCACTTATTGACAGCCAAATCTTATCTAATTGTGTTTTAGTGTCTTGAAATCCTACTATGACATCTTTTGCATTTCTAGATTTAAGTTGCATGTCTTCCCACCAAGTTAGATTTAATTTATATAATTTTTAATAAACTTTCTTCAGATTTCAACTTATTATTCTCATCCAATAATGTTTGATAGCTTTCTCTATCACATGGTTTTATAAGAGAGGGTTTTATATATGCTTCTAAGGGCGATACCCATTTTGGAGTTTTCGTGTAGAAGAAGAAGAAGAGAAGAGATTGGATTTATACCCCGCCCTTCACTTGGAGTCTCAGAGCGGCTTACAAACTCCTTTTCCCTTCCCCTCCCCACAACAGACACCCTGTGAGGTGGTGGTGGCTGAGAGAACTCTGACAGAAACTGCTCTTTCAGGAACAGCTGTGCCAGAGCTTGCGACTGACCCAAGGTCACATCAGCAGGTGCAAGTGGAGGAGTAGGGAATCAAACCCGGTTCTCCCAGATTAGAGTCCGCACTATGGATATCATTCCATATCCATCGTAGGGCTCCTCTTATATGTTGTCTAAAATTTTAGTGTATCTTAACTTTCCCATACCATATGTAGGCACGCCAGCCCAGCAAAAGTATTTGTTTTAAAAGCAAAACAAACTAACACACCAATGCAGTGATGAGGATGTGGGAGACCCAAGTTGGAATCCAATCCCCCCACTGACATTTATGCTTGCTGGGTGACCTTGGGCCAGTCACATGCTCTCCGCCTGGCCTTGGGTTCTTAGGTCGCCCCTGGCCACCAGCAGGGAGTGGGGAGGTAGGTTTGCAAGACCAATTTTGGGAAACTCCTGGAGATTTGGGGGTGGAGGCTGCGGAGGACAGCAGCTTCATGGAGAACAATGCCATAGAGTCCACCCCCCAAAGCATCCAGTCTCTCCAGGGAAACTGATCTCTGCAGTGTGGAGAAGAGCTGTAATTTAAAGGGACCCCCTAGGTCCTACCCGGAGGGTGGCACCCATAGCCTGGTCTACCTCCCAGGATCATTGTGAGGTTAAAGTGGAAGACAGGAAAATTATTACAAGTTGCTCTCCCAGTGGGGAGGAAGGCAGGGTATGAATGAAACAAAGGAAGATATAAGACGGTGAACGCAGCAACACCAACAATGAGTGGTGAATTACAATACATCCAGCACAATGGGCTCAACAAAATGAGATTGTCTGAAGCAGCCAAGGAAGGACCAGATCACAATATAAAATGCAACATGCACAGCAGCGGTTTGTAAACCCTCCCCAGGACTGTGCAGTTTGTAAACCCTCCCCCAGGACCATGCTAGAGGGTAAGAAGAAGAGAATAGATTGGATTTATACCCCGCCCTTCACTACCCAAAGGAGTCTCAGACTCCTTCCCCTTCCCCTCCCCACAACAGACACCCTGTGAGGGAGGTGGGGCTGAGAGAGCTCTGACAGAAACTGCTCTTTTTCAAGGACAGCTCTTATCAGAGCTACGCTTGCCCAAGTTCACCCAGCAGGTGCAAGTGGAGGAGTGAGGAATCAAACCCGCTTCTCCCAGATTAGAGTCCGCGCACGTAACAGAATAAACACCGAGGCTGGGATTTGAGTTATGCACACACACAAACTGAGCAGAAAGGAACAAAAGCCTTCAAGCAACAGCAGTCCCCCCCTCAAACAACAGCAGCTGCCACCATTTATTTTCTTGCCAGCTAACTGCAAAATAAATAAATAACTCTGATCCCTTTTGCTAGCCAAAGTCAGTCCACGTTTCGCATGCAATGCTGGACACAAGCTCCATCCTGACATCTGTGGTGTGATTTCTGTTCCTGGCTCAGGAGTTCCAACTGGACATCAGCATCTACCGGACAAGCATTTCCCCCCCTACCACTTTTGCAAATGGCCGAATAAACAGTAATCTCTTCGCTTGGGAAGACAAAACAGTCTCTTTCCCAAAAATAATATTAGGGAAACCGACTCCTCCTTCCAGATTCCCTACTGTCGATAAAAGTTGAATTTACTCAGAAGTCTCCAATACAAGATATTTTATTTACTAAAAAAAAAATATCTCCCGTGTTTTTATGCCTCTTCCGGGTCTCCAAGGTAAGGCTACCAGCGTTTAAAAGAGTCCCTCCAACATTCCCTCCCTTATCAGTTTGACCTGTAAGCAAGTATCAGGGGATGTGATTTAGCCCCAAGCCCTTAAACACCTCCACTGCAGATCTATTAAATGGCAGGACATTTTTTCCTTACTCCAAAATGGCTTACAGAGAAAGTTAAAAAGCACGGCAAACTAGAAATACAAAATAAGTGTTTCTGTCTAGGGTTGCCAAACTCCAGGAGATTTCCCCTAGACTACAAAGGCCAGTGTCTCTGAGGGAAATGGCTGGGGTTTGGGGGAGGGGGAGGCTGTATGGCATTATACTCCACTGAGGTCCCCTTTCCAAACCCCATCCTCCCTAGGCTCCACTCCCAAGTCTCCTGGATCTTCCCTACTTGCAGTTGACAAGATTCCTCCCCCCCAAAAAAAGCAACAATTCAATAACCACATCTGCCCAAGGCCTGGGGGGAAAACAGATGTTTTAAGCTAGTGCATAAAAGACAACTAGGCAGAGGTCATTTCGGGGGGGAACGTGGGGGATCGCAGTCCCCCCGGGTGAGGTACGAGGGCGGGGCACATGACGAAGCCCCGCCCCCTGCTTCCGGCCGCCCCGCTTCCGGCTCTCATTCAGCCTGGAGGAGGCAGGAGAAGAGGGAGAGTAGGTTGCTTCCTCCCTGCCTCTCCCCACCCCTGCCTGCCTGGGGCCAGGGAGGGCCTTCACGGGGCTTCCTTGCACTCCTGCCGGCCTTGCAGGTCCACCACAGGGCCCCTCATGGGGCTCGGCAGTGGAGCTGCAAGGCCGGCACCGGCGGCCGGCACCGTTGGTGGCGGGGTGTGTGGCCTTATGACACATTTCCAGTGATGTCAAGAGGTGTGGCCTTATGACACACTTCCGGTGATGTCAGGGGGTGTGGCATATGCTAATGAGTTATGCTAATGAGTTCCCCTAGCTCTTTTTCTATGAAAT
>NW_015170303.1:44313-46000 GCF_001447785.1 Gekko japonicus | reverse complement strand
ACCCACTACCCTTTATAAAGGAAGCCACAAAGGCCCTCAGTGTGGAAGACCCGAGCGAGGATGTCAATAATAAGACCTTCTTAGAGGTCATTAATTCATAGAGTTGCCGTAAGTGGGAAGCAACTTGACAGCCCTTAACACACTCACGTAGGATTTAGCCATACAATTTGCCTCTCTTTCCCCTTTGTTTTCTTCACACTTTACAAATCGCCAGGGCTTTTTTTTGTAGAAAAAGCCCAGCAGGAACTCATTAGCATAATAGGCCACACCCCTGACAGCACAGCTCATTAGGCCACACCCCCATGTTACCAGAAGTGTCCTCATCCAGCCACACCCACCTTTTGCTTCTTATTCTGTTTACCTTGTTTGTTGTCAAAACCCAGGGCCTTTTTTTGTAGCAGGAACTTCTTTGCATGTTAGGCCACACACCCCTATTATAGCCAATCCTAATGAGTTACTGCTGTTAGGTGTGGCCTATTATGAAAATGAGTTCCTGCTGGGCGTGGCCAGCTCAGGAGCCAGCCGGAACTCCGTTCCTGTGCGTTCCTGCCCAAAAATAGCTCTGCAAATCGCTATTCAAGGTGCTTAAATCTCTTTGAGACAAAGAGCAAGGAGATGGTTAATTTTCTTCCTCAGCAAATATGAAATAAAATAGGAGCAAATTATAGCTAACAGAGGAAAAGAAAATTTAGTCTTCAGCGCGACGGCATTATTGGACCTGACAGTTACTGTGGCTAAACACAGATTGAAGTGTTTAACGAAATTCATGGTCTATAACTGGGTGCACGGTGGACTCAATAAATTAAGCCCTTGATAAATTAAACATCCATTTCTCCTTCAGAGAGGGCAGGAGATGGGGGAAGTTAATGTGTCCCTGTTTTGAAAACGACTTATTAGTCCTTGTTAGCTGTAATTATGCTCTGCACCAAAATGAGACATACAGAAGAATTTTGTTTTTTGAGGGGAAAAAATTAAAATTAAAAGTTAATACATTTTAACCTTCTGGAGAAATAAAGCCCCAGAATGCTAACCACGATTCAAGTTTTAGGTGACGGCTGCTCATTTGTATATTTTTGCCCTGTGTTTAATGGCTTTTAGGAAGCCATTAGAAAAACCAGGTACTTTTCGAAGGGGAAATTGATTAATTGAACTAAGTGAAACAGACACCTTCGTTTTCTGGCTGACAACGGCACTGTTATTGGCAGAACAGAGTGGCTCTTGGAAGGCAAGGAAGATATTAGACTCAAACCCACGTACGGACGTGGAGAACAACTCAGCAGTGAGTCTAGGGCTGCCAATCCCCAGGTGGGGCCCGGAGATCTCCTAGAATGACAATCGATTATCTGAATGGAAAGATCAGTCCCCCTGCAGAAATTACAATTGATCGTCGGACCAGAGAGACAGTCCCCCTGGCTCCTTTGGAAGGTGGACTCTATGGCATTAACCCCCCCCCTGAGGTCCCTCCCCTCTCCATATACCACCCTCGCCAGGCACCCCCCCCAGATCTCCAGGAATTTCCCAACCTGGAGCTGGCTACCATAAGTGAAACTAACATCTGGGTAAAGATGTTTCGATCGTGCTGCACCCTTGAGAGTAAGTCCTGCAGAACTCAGTGGGGCTTGCTTCCAAGGAAGCATGGACTAGAGAGGCCCACAGCCAGGGGGGGGGTTTTGGTTCGGGGGGCATT
>NW_015170303.1:16946-43867 GCF_001447785.1 Gekko japonicus | reverse complement strand
CATTATACCCAGCTGAGGCCCCTCCCTTCTTCATATACCACCCTCGCCAGGCACCCCCCCAGATCTCCAGGAATTTTCCAACCTGGAGCTGGCTACCATAAGTTAAACTAACATCTGGGTAAAGATGTTTCGATCGTGCTGCACCCTTGAGAGTAAGTCCTGCAGAACTCAGTGGGGCTTGCTTCCAAGAAAGCATGGACTAGATAGGCCCACAGCCAGGGGGTTTTTTTTGGTTCGGGGGGCATTTGAATTTTTAAGGGGGCAGTTAAATTACACTCAGGGGTCATTTCCTGCAGGAGCGCACAGGAGCAGAGCTCCAGCAGTAAAGAGCCCAGGGGGCGGGCACATGCAACAAGCCCCACCCCCTGCTCCCAGCAGCCCTGGGCCACGAGGAGCCTGTGCCAAGGTTTATTCAGGTACAAGCTCTCCCTCCTCTGTAAGGACAGATCTGCGTGTTCCCCCCCAATAGCTAGCAATCCAAAACAGTCCAGTGGAGCCTGAGCGGTGGGTGTTGCCTTCTGACACACTTCCGGTGATGTCAGGGGGTGTGGCATATGCAAATAAGTTATGCGAATGAGTCATGCGAATGAGCTCCTGCACCTCTTTTTCTACGAAATGACCCCTGATTACACTTGATTAACCTGAATGCCTGCCTTTATAGGGGGAGGCTCCGAGCCTGTTTCTAGCCCTTCCTTTCAAGGGATAGGTCAGTAAGCAGGCCAGTCCCCAAGACAAAACAGCTCAGAGGGCATTTAATCGAGGGCACTCAAAAGTGGTACTTTCAGTCAGGGGTCGTTTCGTAGAAAAAGAGCTAGGGGAACTCATTAGCATAACTCATTAGCATATGCCACACCCCCTGACATCAGGGGCCCGGCAGTGGACCTGCAAGGCCGGCGGGAGTGCAAGGAAGCCCCGCGAAGGCCCTCCCCGGCCCCAGGCAGGCAGGGGTGGGGGAGAGGCAGGGAGGAAGCAACTTACCCTCCCTCTTCTCCTGCCTCCTCCTGGCTGAATGAGGGCCGGAAGCGGGGCGGCCGGAAGCAGGGGGCGGGGCTTCGTCATGTTCCCCGCCCCCGTACCTCACCCGGGGGGACTGCGATCCCCCTCGATCCCCCCGAAATGACCTCTGCTTTCAGTACCTTCAATATTGAAGTGGTATCCTTCAGTACATCGCCAACATCTTTCTTGTGTCGTGTGAAAAGGAACTCAAAGGGCCTTTAAATGCCTTCTGGGCTGTCTTTCCCCAGGACCGATGATGCCCCCCCCCAAATTCCACAGTGGGAGGGAGAGGGACGCCCGAGGGCAAGCTGTGGCGCTCTCGCCCTGGCTGCTGCTAGCAGCAGGTAGCAACAGTCTCTCCTCAAAAATAAGGTTTCTGGCATGGCTATTTGTGGGGGCGGGGCTTTTAATTCAGGGGCAGGGCCCCGGAATGCCCCACTGTAGCTCCTGGCCTGGTACTGGATCAGGCTGACTCTAGATTATTGCCCCTTTCCCGGCTTTGCTCCTGTACTCATAGCACAGAAGTGTAGTAAGGGAAGGTTTGGTTTTCTTTTAAGAAGAGGGAAAAGGTCTGTTCGCCCATCCATCTACCCTACAAGGATTCAGTTTGAACAACTGATTAGACTACATGGGGCTGCCCTTGTCTCAAATCCGGAAGCTGCAGCTAGTGCAAAATGCGGCGGCCAGGCTGTTGATGGGTCTCTCTATACTGAAGGCATTGCACTGGCTGCCAATAGATTACCGGATTCGTTTCAAGGTGCTGGTTTTGACCTTTAAAGCCCTATATGGTCAGGGGCCTGTCTACTTGAGGGACCGCCTTTCCCCATATGTGCCCCAGAGATCACTGAGGTCAGGGACACAGAACCGCCTGACTCTCCCTGGCCCGAGAGACGCCAGGTTGGCCATTACTAGAGCCAGGGCCTTTTCAGTGGCGGCTCCACACTGGTGGAATGAGCTCCCGGCTGACATCAGGGCCCTGTGGGACCGTTTACAGTTCCGCGGGGCCTGTAAAACGGAGCTCTTCCACCAGGCCTTCAATTAGGATCTGCCACTGATGAACGAGCCACCGGAACATACTACGGCACCTATGATACACTGCTGGATATTGCCTTCTATTATGCGACTGTATACTGAATGCCGCCATCATTTGCACAACTCTTATTAGCACTTTATGATGTTATATTGGTTATTTATGTGTATTTTACTGTATTTATTTACTGTTTTATTGTATTTTAATGCTTGTATGCTGCCTTGAGCCAGTTCCCCGGCAAGGTGGGATACAGATTGAAAATAATAAATAAGTAAATAGTATTTCTGTGCTTCCTGCCCACCCAAATAGGGTCCTCAAGGCAGCACAGGTCAAAACGTTTCAGCATCAAAATGGGATTTAAAACAATGTACCGTTGAAAAGAAGCAGCTGGTTGTCTTTGAGATCCAGGCGGTCAGCCGTGGTGGCCCGAGGCAGGAGAACAAATGCTGGTGTCTGAAGGACGTGCGCCTTTTGCACACGGAAGCTCTCACACACCCACCCCCGGAATGGAACTCTGTGGGTCCTGAAGGTGCCCCACTGGACGCTGAGGTGGTTCTGCTAGTTGTATTTTGTTTTGTTTGATGGCACACTTAGGAAGTTGATAGCGTGTTTTTTTTGTATGGTTTTAAAACTTAAATAAGTTAATAAAAAGGCAAAGAATTTATAAAATAAACCAGGGAAAGATGTAAACAGACAAACACACGTGATAGCGCAAAAAGCACAACGTGATAGTAGTAGTAGCCCAAGGTCGCCCAGCAAGCTTCCACGGCAGAGTAGGGATTCGAACCTGGGCTTCTGAGGTCCTAGTCCAACACTTTAACCACTCCACCAGGCTGACTCTCACTACTAAAACAGACACTTCAGCCAATGGAAGCATCTTAATTTGCATCCATTCCTCCCCCCCTTAAATTGGCTACGTTTTTTACAAAATAGCATAACTTGGCTAGAAATAACTTTCTTATGACTGTCTCACTTCTGAATTAATTCCATACATGCTTCCTTCCAGGTAAGTACTGCAGATTGATCTGAGAACGTCCCAATGACATGTTCTTTGTAAATCATACAGAGTCCTAGGGGGTCTACAAGGGGATGGGGAAATTGGCAGGACTGGCGTGTCAGTTAATAACCCATACAGTTTCTGCATCCCAAACACAGGCTGTTGTGAGTTCTTCATTAGGAAGTGGCACATGCGAGGTCTCTCAATAAGCCATAGATACCCCTAGAAGCACCCTGTGCAATTGTTTTAGTGCACTGGCACAAATCAGTGCGTGGTTCGCACCTGGATACCTGGCAACTGTTCCCTTCTATCATTCCCCTCTCTGTAAAGCATCTCTAAAAAGCCCTTGAGTCCCATCAAAATCTCTGCCTGCCATTTTCTTCACACACTGGTCATTCTGGCATCCCATCTATGCCTCCAGTTCACTTAAAAGACTTTGTTTTGTTTTTTTAAAACCATCTTCAGTTCCATTTGGCTCGTGAGCCTTACGCTGTTGGCCTCTGTCGCGGATCCTAAGCTGCAGAATAGTTTGGGCTGGTAGGAAAGAGGAGTCAGGGAGAGGAGGGTGAGCTGTAGATCATAAACCTGCCTGGCTTGGGTTTCATCACAAAAGACATCAAAAAGCTACAAGCACCCAGGTAGGAGAGGGAAGCATTTCCGCCCTAAAGAGCACCTGGCCAAATGGCATTTCCCAGCTTCTTCTTCTTTTTTAACTCACATTGCAGATCCAAAGGAAAGAATAGGACGTACTTCAACTGGGAGCTTTAAGGACACTTGGAAGCAGATGCCAAGGCGGGCAGCCGTGCCTGCCAGCGCCTGTTCCGAGCGACGCTGGCATACAGCCTGTTTAGAAATCCCTTGGAGAGCCACCTCAGCTGCTGTGAAGGAAGCAACCACTTGAGTAAGCAGATGGAAGGGCTCGCTTGCACACCTGGTTATCCTCCAGGTAGGAGAAAAGAGTCCTGCTTTTTAAAGAAGTCACCAATTCCTTGATAGCTAATTTGTAGTCCTTTCAGAACACTGTAAGGTGCTCTTGGCAGGAACTGCATCTCTTACAAATGTATCTTCTTGCAGACAAATGTCTTTTTAGAATCAGGAGTGGGGGTTTTTTTGGTGTGTTTGCCCAGGCCTCTGATCCCTGCTGTGACAACCAAATGGAACCTCCATGTGCAGGGTCAGTATACCTCTGGATCTCAGGTGCCAGGAACAAATCAGGAGATGTCCTGTCTTTCATCTTGCAAAGGCAGTTGCCATAGCCCCTCTTGGAAACAAAGCAGATCTTTTGGATTTGCCTTATCCCAAGTCACAACATGCCAGTCAACCAGACATGTCTACTCTGACTGGCAGCGGCTCTCCAGGTCTCTCTCAGCCCCACGGCCTGAGAGCCTTTCCACGGGACATGCCAGGGTTGGACCTTGAGCATTCTCCGTGGAAAGTGTTTGTTGTGCCATTGAGCTACACCCTGCTGGTCTCATCCCGCGGTGGATAGATACCAGGAGATCCTTCCTGTCCCTTTTAAATTAGGTGATCAGTTGGGAGAAAGAATGGTCACAGCTTTTTCTACTTTGTGATTTTTTTTTTGCCTGTTCCTCCTCTACTTATTTGGGCAGGCAGGTGTGCCCACAGAGAAGATATGGGGGGTCTGCGAAAGAGGTAAATAAGACACAGCTTGCTATGTTTTCTTTGGATTTGGCAGCAACCTGTAGGGGAAAAATGTCTTGCCCCTTTAACAGAGGTTAGATGGGTCAAAAGTGGCAATTCAAGGCAAGGAGGTCAATAACATCATCTGGTAAATGGCATCCCGTTAAACCTCTGTTAAAAGCGATAGGATCTTTTACTCCAGATCATCGGTAACCTTATTTGGCAGTGGGTTTAAAAGTATGTGGAAACCTCTAGGCTGATGCCCTGACCCACCGAAGACTTGGGAGCCTCAACAGTCAACTGTATGGTGCATGAACTATATCTAAGTTCTGTACATCCAGCAAGGTGGTTTCTGAAGCTACATCCCAAACATACATGGTGTTATGGGGGAAAGCACAGCTGCCACCTTTTGTATCAGCCAAGGGAGCTGTGCCTTCTAATAATATTGCAGCATGGCTGATGGTAGCAAGTGATAATGTTAATTTCTGCCATGCGGGTTTTGGGGGGGCTTTACCTGCAGATTTCTGCAGCTGAAACTGTTAAAGACACAGAACCAAGCTTGGCTTTTCCTCCTGGTCATTTGGCAGTCCTAGCCAAAAGAGTGTCAAAGAGACGAGGAAGTTGACGGCAAAGGATGAGATGGTTAGACAGTGTCACAGATGCAACGAACATGAAGTTGAGCAAACTTCAGAGGACGGCGGAAGACCGGAAGGCCTGGCGTGAACTGGTCCATGGGGTCGCGAAGAGTCGGACTCGACTGTGCGACTGAACAACAACAACACTTTCTGTGCATTGCTTGTTGAGAGTTTTTAACCGACAGACCTGGCTAGAAAGTCATAGAATTGCCTGAAATAAGTAACCTCGTAGATGGTAGCAGAACTGCAGGTTGCAGAACAATAACTCTTCCTGGAGCAGAAACACCTGGGCAAAGGGCAGGCAGATCTATTACGAGAGGCGGCAGCAGGGATGAGAAGGTTCATAACAGCCCATCAAGGCAGTCAGATGGATGGAGGAGCTGCTGGAGGGGTGGGGGAGATCCGTCACACTGAAATTGGTCTCAATGGCCAGCAGCAAGGGAAGAACGGATGAGAGCAGGGCTCGCTAAAGAGGCAGCAACAGAGAGGCGGCATCCGGAGACAGACAGCCATCAAAATCAAAATGCGGAGAACATAGCAACAGGACCCCATGTGAGCATTTTACACTGCTTTTAGAAAGGACAGTGTGTGCCACCCTGAGTGGGCCGACAATATGACGCACCCCAGAGGTCATTTGGGGGGGGAACGCGGGGGATCGCAGTTCCCCCGGGTGAGGTACGGGGGGTGGGGCACATGACAAAGCCCCGCCCCCTGCTTCCGGCCACCCCGTTTCCAGCCCTCATTCAGCCAGTGAGGAGGAAGGAGAAGAGGGAGGGTAAGTTGCTTCCTCCCCGCCTCTCCCCACCCCTGCCTGCCTGGGGCCAGGGAGGGCCTTCGCAGGGCTTCCTCGCACTCCCGCTGGCCTTGCAGGTCCACCGCCGGGCCCCTGATGTCAGGGGGTGTGGCATATGCTAATGAGTTATGCTAATGAGTTCCCCTAGCTCTTTTTCTACGAAATGACCCCTGACGCACACAAAACTTCCTCGTGGCTCTTTCCCCATATTCGGTGTATGTGCTTGAAGTTGTTCTCACAATGGGAGTGCCTAGTGGTTAGAGTGTTGACCTTGGGCTGTGGAGACCCGTGGACAAATCCCCACTCAGCCATGGTGTTCAGTGGCCCAGTCACACACTTAAGCTGATCTCCTGTGCAGGACTGTTGCGAAGACAACAGGGAGGAGAGGGGCCCCACTTGGGCGGTCTGAAGAAATTACAGGAGAGGTAAAACTGAAATGGGTAGTGTAATGTATTCAATAAGCCGCCATTGAATGCATAATGTGTGATGAAAACATCTAATTGAAATGCTATGTTGAGCTTCGTCCTGGGCTAGGATTCAAATCCATCCAATCGCATTGCTAGCCCAGGAAGCACCTAGCCAATCACTTTACAGCAAGCTCCCTGAGCGGGAACATCCGTGATTGGTCCTTATGTGAACAACCGTATTGGTTGGTATTTGTACAGTGGGTGTGGCCACATTAGCTGGGAGAGTTTATTAGCAAGACAGCTGCCATGTGAAAGCTGTTCTGGCTATCAGATGTTGATCCGTGTTGGAGTTGTGTTCGAGTTGAAGAATAAAGCTGTGTTCTTGCTGAATCCCTCTCCGACTGCTTTGTTAAGCGAGCGACTTAACAGGTAGATGTCTGTGCCCAATCAGATTATTCTAGGTAGGAAACTGGAATAGAAAAATAGACAAATTCCTGAAATTTGAAACAGTCTTATACTGAACCAGACCACTGGTCCAGAGCAGTTAATGGCTCTCTAGTTCTCAGATGGGGAGAGATTTTGCTCATAATTGGACTCTAGGTGAGGGAGGGATCTCAGTAGGTGACCTTGGACCAGGAACACACACTCAGCCTAGCCTACCTCAAGGGGTTGTTGTGAGGATAAAACAGAGGGGAGAAGAACAATGCATGTCACTTTGAGTCCCCACTGGAAAGAAAGCTCGGAAATAACAATAACAATAATAATATGCTTGGGAGCAGTGTTCCCTCTAAGCTGACTTAGTGTGTGCGAGCTCACAGTTTTTTAGCCTCTGGCTCTCGCATTTTTGTCTTAGGAAGGATGGCCCCAGAGCAAACTGATGTACACAGTAGCCAAATCGCTCGCTCACAACTTTAATGCCAGGAGCTCACAAAGTAGAGTGTTTGCCCACAAGACTCCACAGCTTAGAGGGAGCATTGCTTGGGAGTCTAGAACGGTCTGAGACGCTGGAGCAGGGGTTCCCAACCTTTTTTGAGCCTCTGGGCACCTTTGGGATTCTGACGCAGTAGTGGGCGAAATGGGGCTGGGGCAGGACCAGCGGCAGGCACACAGAGGAAGCCCAAGGGCAGAGGAGGAGAGGAGCAATTTTAAAAATGGAAAAGAGGAATGGAGGGAGAATGAAATCAGTACCGTGGTGGCAGCTGCCGCCGAAACACTGTTTTACTTTGTGTAGCAAATCAGATCACCAATGGCCAATCAGAAGCCTTTCTGGGCAAGTGCCCCGCCTGACCCCACCCACTTCCTAAAAACACTTGGTGGGAGCCAAGAAAGCTGTTGGCAGGAGCCACGGTGCCCATGGGTTGCCAGCCCCCAATTTGGTTGCTCCAATCCACCTGCCCCCAACACCCACCCCCTGGCACAAAGTCCCCAGCATGACGACGTCACACGGAAGTGACGTCATCACGCTGGGGACGCTGCGCGGTGGATGTGCTAGTATTCTGGGCAAGACTAACCATAGAGTTTTGCCCAAACTACTAGAGCGTTGCCGTGTGGCGTCCCCAGCATGATGATGTCACTTCCATGTGACATCGTCACGCTAGAGAGGTTGTGCATGGTGATGTCGCCCTGCCCCCACACTCACAGAGGGCTCCCTCCCACCCACCCCGCTGGGGAGCAAAGAGGACCTGGCAACCCTACATTGGTAGGTACCATGTCGGGGACCCCTGCTCTGGATGAAACCACAGGTTGCAATTGCTATCGTAATTGTTCACTCCCAGATTTCCTTGTCCGCAGTGAAATCCAGGAGGTTATGAGAGTGTAATGTGTGAATACAGGGCTATTTTGGGGCAGGAACGCACAGGAACGGAGTTCTGGCTGGCTCCTGAGTTGGCCACGCCCAGCAGGAACTCATTAGCATAATAGGCCACACCCAACAGCAGAAACGCATTAGGATTGGCTACATTAGGGGTGTGTGGCCTAACATGCAAAGGAGTTCCTGCTACAAAAAAAGGCCCTGGGTTTGGGCAACAAACAAGGTAAACAGAGTAAGAAGCAAAAGGTGGGTGTGGCTGGATGACCACACTTCTGGTAACACGGGGGTGCGGCCTAATATGCTAATGAGCAGTGCAGTCAGGGGTGTGGCCTAATATGCTAATGAGTTTCTGCTGTTGGGGGTGGCCTATTGTGCTAACGAGTTCCTGCTGGGCTTTTCCTACAAAAAGAGCCCTGTGTGAATCCACCTTCTGTCTGTTGCCATTCATGGTGACTACGATAAGAGAAGACATACAGGAATAGAAACAGTTAAAAACTGGTAACCTGGAAAAAAAACTAAATGATGGTCGAAAACAAAAGTCTTCGCTGAATTAAAGGGGAGGGGGAATATAAGCAAGGGCACAAGCTGTCTGAAGAGACCAGAACAAACTTTCCCTTCCTGGCTTTTTCTAATCCTTAGATTGCATCAAGAATGCCGGAAATTGCATCTTTTAATGAGATTGTGCTACTTAAGAAATGTAACTCTTGGGAAATTCTTGAGTGGAACTGAACCTCTCTGAGATAAGGCTGCACTTCCTCCATCCGCCCCCACCCCCACCCCCCATAAGGGACTACCCGGCCATCTCCCTGCTGAAACGAATCCTCTTTAAGCCAAGGTATTTACCACATAGATCTTGCCCCAAGTCAGGAAATAATTATTGCACACACAAGAGAGAACCTGTTTATTCTCCGTCAGAGCCATTGAGAATCTAGGCCTCACGGCTACTTCTACATTGTCAATATCCGAGAGAGGGTAGATCACACTGGCAAAGTTTAAACAGATGTAGATAGTAAGCGAAACTTCAGCAACACAAGAGCAAGCTTCAAATCCTGTAGCACCCTAAAAGACCAACAGGATTGTTGGAGTGAGCGACTCGGCATTACTGGACACTGGAAGACGCTACATCATCTAAGTGTGTACAGGTGTTATCTCCTGTTAAAAGAAGCACAGGCCACACTTGCTTTCCCCCGGTAAGTTGGCAGCCTTTTATATTCCACGCTGACCAAGATTCTGTGAACTGCATCTCAGACTTCTTGTTGTTGTTGTTCAGTCACACAGTCGAGTCCGACTCTTTGCGACCCCATGGACCACATCACGCCAGGCCCTCCTGTCTTCCATCATGCTCCAGAGTTTGCTTAAATTCATGTTTCTTGCATCAATAACGAAAATGTTAATCACTGCCATTTTCTTCAGAAAGAGAAAAAAACCCAAGTTCTGTGTATGTGTGAGAAGTTCAACGGCCACATGCTGGGCACCCTAGAGAGCAATCCTACTAAGCTACTCTCAAGTAATCCACAAAACCAATGGGATGCCTCTCTTTGTCTTAACTGGGGACCTGCCCTCTGACCCCTCCTCTCTCACACGCATTTTAACCCCTCTCCCTCTACATGGCCTTCCATGGAGAGACATGTCTCTGCAGGTCTCTCCTGCAGAGACAATGCCCTCGTATTCCCACACACATGATGCTGGACAAGCTGCCCATTTGTGACAGGGAAAGTCCTCTTTCGATTAGCCTTGAGGAATTTCACATTACCCTTTATAACCCATTTTGAAGCCGTTTTTGATCCGTCATGGAGTAAACTGGTATAGGGCTGCCATTTCATACATGGTTTTCCCCTTCCGGTGATATCAGCTAGCTGCCATTTTTGTGTGCTCCCCCCCCCCATGTTCCTATGCTCGCAGCTCGCAGCTGGCAGTAATCATGCTTGGGAGAGACGTGGGAGCTAGACGCCGTTATCAGTCTAGCCTTGTGAGGTGGGATGAGCTTGCGGTTCACTTTTGGTGTGAATTATTCTGCTCAGGATGCCCTGCGACTCTCCTGCTCATTATGTAATCTCCCGCCGGAGCAATCCCGCGCGCGTGCGCTCGAAGTTCATTTCCTTAGCTAGTGGCCTTGCTCGACTATATCTATTGGGTGTTCCCGCCTTCTAGTCATTCCTAACAATAATCCTGTGGACAAGTCTTGTGCCTTAATAAACATAACGCTTCAGGAGAAACATGTGTGAAGAGTTACTTGCTGTGGAACCTGACAGGTAAAGAGCTGGATCTGAAGCGGTTTGCCATTTCAGACTGCACCGCTTTTCCCCAGCCGTTTTTCGCCCATGCGGGCGATCTCCGGCTTTTTTTTAAAAAACATTCGCTTTACAGCGCTATAGCACTATAACAAAACACTCCAGGCATTTCAATGGGGTTGATATAATGCTGTTGCGTTATAGCACTATAAAACGAACGTTCAAAAAAAAAAAAAAGCCGGAGATTGCCCACGCAGGCAAAAAATGGCGGGAAAAAGCGCATCGGAACCGGGAGAGGAAACTGAAGACTACTTGGAAGCAGTTCAGGTAAAACGTTTCAGCCCTGGTTCCTAAACGGGACAGAAGTGTTTGTGTCTGAAATTACAAATATATTCCGGTAGGGAACCGGTTCTAAAATGGTTCTGTCTGAAATGACAGACCAGAAACCGATTGGGAACCGTTCCTCTTCTGGATTATATCGTCTGTCTGAAATTCCTCCTTCTTTCTCTTCTTTTGACTGCAACCTGAATGCTTCCCTACTTGCAAGGGAATACAAGCAAATCACCTGTATTGTGGTAAGCTTGTGGTGGACAGTACTGTCAAGTCACAGCCAATAATGGCAATCCTGTCCAGTTTTCAAGGCAAGACACTAACAGAGGTGGTTTGCCATTACCTACTTCTGGGTAGCAACGCCAGACTTCCTTGTTGGCCTCCCATCCAAGTACTAACCAGGGCTGACCCTGCTTAGCTTCTGAGATCTGATGAGATCAGGCTACCCTGGGCCATCCAGGTCAGGGCCTATAGGAAGTTACCACTTGGTAAGTAGTCACCTGTGTTCATCCTTTATGACTGTTCACGCATCTCCCTTATAAATAAAAGCCGAATGGTGGTGGCACTTCTCTACAACATTCCACACACTCCAAAATCAGTTTGCTCTCTGATCTGTCATTCAGAGGGTCTCCCTATCCACTGGCTGCTTTGCCTGAGTCCTGCCTCCAACATTCTAAACAGTTTGCTGTTCCCCCCCCCCCATAGCCAGTCAGAACACAGAGGTTATTTGCATATGCAGCCTCATTGGCCTCTTTCTCGGAACCCAGGGGTCGTTTGCATATGTGACTTGGTTGGCTTTTGCCTCTAACATTCTAAACAGTTTTCTGTTCTGAGGTAAAATGTGTCCAATCTTCAGGTGAGGGTTGGAGATCCCTCAGAATTACAACTGCTTTCCAGATGGCAGAGATCAGTTCCCCTGGAGAAAACGGTGGACTCCTTATATGCTGCTGAGGTGGCCCCCCGTATGACAGCCAATGTGACGTAGCAGTCAGGGCTTCAGAGCACGGGAGAGGCTGCAGGTATGTGGGGGGTGGAAAGCTGAAGAGTGAGGGGGAAATAAAGGTAGGTTGATGATTGCCTGGGAAGAAGATAGGGTTGCCAACTCAGGTGGGAAATTCCTGGAGATGTGAGGGCTGGAGCCTGGAGAGGGTGAGGTTTCAGGAGGCGTGGTACCTCGGACAGGTACAAAGCCATAGACTCCACCCTACAAACCAACTATTCCCTTCTGGGGAACCATCATTGCCAATCTCCAGGTGAGGGCTGGAGATCACTCAAAATTACAACTGTTCTTTAGGTAGCAGAGATCAGTTCCTCTGGAGAAAACGGTGAACTCAGTGTCATTATACCCTGCTGAGGTCGCCACAGCAAATTGACACTGAGTGTCCAAGGCCGGGGCACCCGCCCAGAGCCTCTTTCTAGAGACCGTTGTATTTCTTTCCACAACGAGCCTTTTTCCTAGTTCACTTATATTACTTAAACCCTATAAAAAGTTTTAACATTAATAAATACCAAAGAATTTTACAGTGCATATAATTCCTCTATGATGACTAAAGTGCTTAGGTCAAATAACTGTCCATATAGTCACTCTGAACTTACAGTCTTTCTTGCCGTAAGAACCAAAGGACCCAGGCATGAGAAGACTGCTTTCAGCCACCATGGCCATCTTTTCTAGCCCAGATGCAGTGCTATCGTTACTTATTCTGTGAGTTTCCCCATAATCAGAACAGCCCAGTTTTTTAAACAAATCATTATATAATAATCCATTTATTCAAGGAAGTCTATTCAGTACCCTGGCTTTTAGACACATAACAGAACAACAGATTTAAAGCCATCTCTGAATTCCAAAGGAATTATCATATCCCATTTCTCGGCTAATGCCAATTTGGCATCATGACTGGGACTTCTAACATCACTGTTGGCACGCAGGCCACAGGGAGCACGCAGATATTGCTCGGAGGGATCCAGTCGCCAAGTTGGCCGCGGTTCTTCTCCCGGACAATAGCTTGGGAGAAGAGACTTGAGGAGGTTGCTGTTGGGAGAAAGTGTGAGTCATTTGGCTTGGAACCACCATGTTTGAAATGGGGAGGGGAACACTGATGATAAACAGGCAGCTGAAGGTCTTTTTTCAAAGACTGTAGCGCAGCTATTCTCTATTCAGACTTGACCCGGCTCCATTTGGCAAATATTAGTGGGTGCTATTTAGTGAGGGCAGAGGGCGATATCACATTGGATGGAGCCTCCGAGCTCATGCAGCCTGTGGTGATTTGGGGAATTTTGCGCACAGGTGGTGGGTGCCGCCACAAAATGGCTGCCTTAGGGAAGACTGCCAACCACAAGATGGTTGTCATGGGAACTGGGGCCAGACATTGTCCAGGGATTCCAAGCCAATTGTCTTCTTACGATCCAGGGAGCTGTTTCCATTCAGATGCTTCCTGGAGATACTTTCTGGGCTCTTTCGAAACACCTTCTGCTCCATGGAGATGGAGGGAAGCCATGATCTGTTTTCAGGAAGAGGCGCAAGGGAAAACATCTGTGGGCACCATTGGTACCCACGGGGTCCATTTTGGGGCTCACCGATATGACCATATTTCTGTCAGAGTATCTGAATATCTTGTCAGCTCACTAGCTCTATATGCTGATTGATGAGTGTTAGGAAATCCCCACGCTGACTCCTCAGAGCCCTCCTTGAGGTGGCTTAAATTATAAACACGTCACACTACTCAAAACAAGCCTTTGAACAGAAGCAGCATAAAAAACAATCCATAAAACAGAAGCCCCTCTGCCTAGTCAGTCACCCTAGGCTTCCCCACTCATCTCCCATCCAAGGACGAACGAGGGCTGACCGTAGTTAGCTTCCAAGAACTGGGCTAGCCTGGGCTTAGCAAACTCTAATGAATGTTCTCTGTATTTTTCTAAGTTAGATTTGAATTTTACACGATTACATTTCAGTCTCTGCTTCCTCCATTTCATGGCCCCTTGACCCTCCTGTTTGTTTTTCCCTTCTCCTGTGTAAAACGACTACACAAGATCCAATCACAGCAACTGAAAAACATAGTCCACGAAAGTGATGAGTGAAGAAGATTTTGGGTGGCCTTTTACATGCCCCTGGACTCCTGCTTATTTTTGCTGCCACAAATGAACATGCTACCCTTCCCTGCTCTCGCTTGATGTCTGTTTTCCTCCCCTGTTGAAATCAGATTTGGGATTCGTGCAGACATTGAGAATGTCCTCCTTAGAGGGACAGGGCTCAGTGGTACCGTACATTCATTGCACAGAGAAGCTCCCAGATTCAGTCTTTGACATATCCAGTTTAAAACAAAAACAGTTTTCAGGTGCTGGGAAAATTCCAAATGCGTAGCTTCTGTCAAAGCAAAATGAAACAAGATTCCGTGGGGCATCTTAAAGACTAAAGAAATTTATGCCAGCAGATGTTTTTGTGAGTCAGAGCTCACGACATCCATTGATATCAGTGCTGGACAACACTGCGAGGCCTGGAGAAAAAGGTAAAAAAAAGGTAAAGGTTCCCTTGCTCGAAAGCCAGTCGAATCTGACTCTAGGGTTGCGGTGCTCATCTCCGTTTCCAAGCCGAAGAGCCAGCGCTGTCCGAAGACGTTTCCGTGGTCATGTGGCCAACATGACTAAACACCAAGGCGCACGGAACACTGTTACCTTCCCACCGAAGTGGTACCTATTTATCTACTTGCAATTTCTTGCTTTCGAACTGCTAGGTTGGCAGGAGCTGGAACTAGAGATGGGAGCTCACTCCATCATGCGCGGCACCCAGGTCTCGAACTGCTGAACTACTGACCTTCCACAGCCTGCAGTTCAGCTTCTTAACCACTTGAGCCACCGCAGCTCCGACGGAGAAAAAGGTACTATCCCTTTAATATAGGCTTAATGTATAGAGATTGACAGTAGAACGTTTTCATGGCATGTCGGTAAATAAACATCACCTGGTAAATAACATATCATTGAGTCTCTGTTAAAAGGACAGGGCAAGTTGGCAATGCTTGCTTTGGAAGAAAACTGTTCATTTCAGGTTACCACTCCCCCACCACCACCCCCGGGCTCTGGTATCTTTTGCAGTAGCCTGACATGGAGAAATTTAGCAGATGAACTACGTAGCAATTCTACTGGTAAAACAGAATGTTTTAAAACAATGTATATAAAGACACAGACAGTATTCAAACACAGCATGGGAAATCCGTCGTGGGCACTCCATGAAATTGCTGAGCAGTCGGGTTAGAACAGATAAAAGGAAGTACTTCTTCACCCAAAGAGTGATTAACACTTGGAATTCACTGCCACAGGAAGTGGTGGCGGCTACAAGCATGGACGGCTTCAAGAGGGAATTAGATAAGCATATGGAGCAGAGGTCCACCGGTGGCTATTAGCCACAAGGTATAGATAGGGACTCCGGGGCAAGTGATGCTCTGTATTCTTGGTGCTTGGGGGGGGGCAACAGTGGGAGGGCTCCTAGTGTCCTGGCCCCACTGCTGGACCTCCTGATGGCACCTGGTATTTCTGGCCACTGTGTGACACAGAGTGTTGGACTGGATGTGCCTTTGGCATGATCCAACATTGGTTTCCCTTATGTTATTATGTTCACAGAAGGTATATTGCATTGATTTATATCTCAGTGGCAGAGTACATATTCTTTGACTTTGGGAAAAGAACCTGAACTTCTCTTTCCATCTAGTGGCTCAGCTATAGACACACATTTAAATGAGTTAAAAGACAGGATAAACAAGCTAGGGGCGTCCTCTAGCGGTCAAAACATTTTAATACAGGATTTCTTTCTTGCCGTAAGAATCGAAGGCAAAAATGTAGTCTAAAGTCTTCACCTTTAAGGCACTCCTGTGCATTGTTATCTCTGAATACATTTATTTATTTGGAAAATTTCTATGCCGCCTGTCCAGAAAAGCTGCCCGAGTTGGCTGGCAAAGTAAAACATAATAAATATAATAAAACAGTATAAACACAGCTAAAAATTAACGGCATATTAAAATTGCAGCATTAAAATGCCAGCCATTAAAAACCCAGCCAGAGCATAAAACAGCAGCGTAAAAACAGGCTAGAAGACGACTTGTAAAACCAATATAAAAATAAATGTTTAGTTAAAAGTCTTGTAAAAAGAAATGTTTTGACCTGGTGAATAAAAGTAGGTGCTATGTGAGCCTCCAGAGGGGAGGGTATTCCATAGTGTGGATGCCAAGCCACAGCCTGGTAACTAGCAGGAATACAGGAGGGAAGGGGAGCCAGGATATGGTGGGGCACCGGAAGTTGACAGTGTGACATTTATTTATTTTATTAATTAAATTTATATCCCGCCCTTCCAACATGGGCTCAGGGCGGCAAACATAGAGACAAATGCCATACATAAAGCAATAAAACAATAAACAATCATTACCTATAAAACAGTTAAAAGTTGGTGCTCAACAGACCATATCAATTCCATAATAAAATGCCAATAACAATAACACACTCGGAGTAAACACAATTCTCTCTGCTCAATTGATGTTACACTATAACTGTCATCCCCATACCGGGGCCAGTGCGCCTCATGATGTTAATACGGTGATGGTACATCACTTCCAGGAAAAGGCAGGAAGTGAAGTCATGCCTTTCTAGGAATTGCCAGAAATTCTATGATAAAACCAATGAGTCCTAGAGCAGACTGACATCACTTCTAGTTGTGTCCTAAAAGGGATATTACACCATTGTCCAATTGCGATTTTTAAAAAATTGTTTTTTTAAAGAAAGAAACCAAAATGAATAAATAAATAATCTCAACCAGTCTGGTTGCATTTGTGATCTCATTGCTATAGAATATCCTACTTTTCTAGAGCCAACACATTTTGATTTTAGGTCAAGGGCATAAATCATTGTGACCAATCATTTTTTAATATGAGTATTTTGCACCTGAAAGACATATTATTAATTACAGCGCTAACTCATTTGCTGATTTTCACCCACCCACCCACCTGCTTGTAAGCCATAAGAAACACTTTGCAATAGATCTAATCAACTGTGTTACTTTGGCGGGGGAAAAGACTGTAATAAATATTTCTTCAACCTTGTCACTAGAGCTAATTGCATTTCTTAATCTGCAAAGAGAGCTATTTCCCTCCCCAAGTCTCTGTAATTAATTTCACACGTCTTGATTTAGTTCATGTTTAGGATCAAGGTTGCTGGTGTTTTCTTCTCCCTTAAAAAAAAGGGCGATACTTTTACAGTGGGGTACCCAATACATTTTTATCCCATCCCTCTTCCAAAGAGGTCTGGACGATATAAATTGTTATTTCCCCTCCTCCATTTAATCCTCACAACAGGTTGACGAGGGCCCCGGTCACACGGAAGGTTTTGGGCCGGGAGAGGGAGAAATCGGGGGCGCAGCAAACGGGCGCAATCTCACCGCAACATCTGGGAAGCGGCACGCACCCGTCCCCGATCCGGCACTTCAGGCCGAAAATCCGCAGTGAAAACAAACCACATACAGAGGTGGACTTACCAGAAAGGCCACGGCAAGCACGGTCATGGGATCGCCGGCACGTCCTTCTACCGGCGCATCCGAGGCTCCCAGCCGAACTGCGCATGCACACACATGCGCAGCCGGCTGCCTCGGTCTCCCGTCGGTGGCTTCCTCCCCGGCATCTGATCCCCAGGGGATCTGTGTGATCCCGCCGCCGCGTGCCTTTTTTGGTGCGGCTCTGAATAGCCACACTTTGGCCATGGTTTTTTCTGCTGTGTGGCAGGGGCCGAGGTAGGTTAGGCTGAGAATGATAGGGCCAAGGTGTGCTTCCATGGCAGAGATGGGATTTGAACCTCGGTCTCCATGATAGGGTTTCCAGCTCTGGGTTGGGAAATACCTGGAGATTTTGGGGGTGGAGTCCGAGGAGGGCAGGGCTTGGGGAGGGAGTTCAATATCAGAATTTCACTCTGTAGATACTCAGAATCATAGAATCATAGAGTTGGAAGGGACCTCCAGGGTCATCTAGTCCAACCCCCTGCACAATGGAGGAAAATCACAAATACCTTCTCCCCCCCCCAGTAACCCCTGCTCTATGCCCAGAAGAGGGTAGAAAAACGCCCATTCAGGATCCCTGCCCAAAACTGGCCTGGAGAACAATTGCTTCCTGACCCCAAAGTGTCGATCAGCATTTCCCTGGACATGTAAGAAAGGGCCTCAAGAACTAAGCCCTGATGCAACCCTTCCTGCCCTCCCTCTCATGATCCGCCTTAGTTCACAGAATCAGCATTGCTGTCAGATGGCCATCTAGCCTCTGTTTGAAATCCTCCAAATAAGGAGAGCCCACCACCTCCCGAGGAAACCTGTTCCACTGAGGAACTGCTTTAACTGTAAGGAAGTTCTTCCTAACGTTTAGCCATAAACTCTTCTGATTTAATTCAACCTGTTGGTTCTGGTCTGACCTTCTGGGGCAACAGAAAACTCCATACCATCCTCTATATGACAGCCCTTCAAATACTTGAAGATGGTTATCATAGCACCTCTTAGTCGTCTTCTCTTCAGGCTAAACATACCCAGCTCCTTAAACCTTTCCTCATAGGTCTTAGTCTCCAGACCCCTCACCATCTTTGGTGCCCTCCTCTAGACACGTTCCAGCTTCTCTACATCTTTTATAAATTGTGGTGCCCAAAACTGAACACAATACTCTAGGTGGGGTCTAACCAGAGCAGAGTAAAGTGGTACCATCACTTTGCATGATCTGGACATTATATTTCTGTTGATACAGCCCAAAATTGCATTTGCCCTTTTAGCTACTGCATCGCACTGCTGACTCATGTTCAGTTTATGGTCTACTAAGACCCCTAGATACTTTTCACACATACTACTGCCAAGACAAGTCTCCCGTATCCTATAATTATGCATTTGATTTTTCCTACCTAAATGCAGAACTTTACATTTGTCTCCACTGAAATTCATTTTATTTGTTTTAGTCCAGTTTTCCAGCCTGTCAGGATCATCCTGTATCCTGACTCTCTCTTCTACTGTATTTGCTACCCCTCCCAATTTAGTATCATCTGCAAATGTAATAAGCATTCCCTCTATCCCTTCATCCAGATCATTTATGAAGATGTTGAACATAACAGGTTCCAGGACAGATCCTTGAGGCACTCCAAGAGGATGAGGAACCATTAACAAGCACTCTTTGGTTGCGATAAGAACATAAGAACATAAGAGACGCCAATGTTGGATCAGGCCAAAGGCCCATCCAGTCCAACACCCTGTGTCACACAGTGGCCAGAAATACCAGGTGCCATCAGGAGGTCCACCAGTGAGGCCAGGACATTAGAAGCCCTCCCACTGTTGACCCCCCCCCAACCACCAAAAAGACAGAGCATCACTTGCCCCAGAGCCCCTATCTATACCTTGTGGCTAATAGCCACTGATGGACCTCTGCTCCATATGCTTATCTAATTCCCTTTTGAAGTCGTCCATGCTTGTAGCCTCCACCACTTCCTGTGGCAGTGAATTCCATGTGTTAATCACTCTTTGGGTGAAGAAGTACTTCCTTTTATTCGTTCTAACCCGACCGCTCAGCAATTTCATGGAGTGCCCACAAGTGCTTGTATGGTGAGAAAGGGGGGAAATTACCTCTTACCCTACCTGCTCTATCCCTGCTCTATCCCTACCTGCTCTATCGATCTGTCAACCAGTTACAGATCCACCTAATAGTCATAGGATCCAAACCACATTTTCCCAATTTGCCAACAAGAAGATTATGTGGAACCTTATCAAAAGCCTTACTGAAATCAAGATAAACTATGTCTACAGCATACCCCTGATCCAGCAAGTTAGTAATTTTCTCAAAAAAAGAGATAAGGTTAGTCTGCAATGGTAGTATGAGTTTATTGTCTTAGTCATAGGCCATAGCATTAGTCCATAACACTAGCACTTTATTAGCACTAGCACTTTTTAATGATTTTATATTTGTTTTAACTATAACTATGTTTTATTGTAATCATCTGCTTTTATGTGAGCCGCCCTGAGCCAGCTTTGGCCGGGAGGGCGGGGTAAAAATTTGAAATAAATAAATAATACATCAGACTATAAAATGGTAATGTAAACAATAAAGAATATCAGTATACTCCAATACTGCGACTTTGCATTAAATACTAAACTCATTCTGTTTTTCATTGTTGCTAAGGCAAATAATGGCATTCTGCTAGAGACATAGTGGTCAAGGTCCAAGAGTAAAACTTTGACCAGATCCAGATCGGAGAGTCCATTACGCTGCGGAATAATAGGGAGGATGTACTTTGACCTAGGGGCTTCATGCCATGAGCATCTCAGAATATAATATACAATATCATCAACTTCCCCATATCACAAAGACAAAGTCTAAGGGGGGCAGGGATACCAAAGAAACATCCAGTCCTGATCATTGAGGGCATGGATTGAAATCTCAAAGCTGTAAAAGCTGATCTTAATTCCAGGCTGGTTAACTTCTCTAAAATACAGGGGCCAACAGTGATTCCTTTTAAAAAACTTGAATAATGGTGCCGTAAGACAACATGCCATCACATCCTTTCTGAACACCCATTCCTTCAGTTCCCGTGCTTGGGTTTTATTCCTTAATAGATCATCAGGGATTGAAAATTTCAATTGAATCGAGACCAAATGGTCATCTAATCTCTTGGAGGCTTTCAGGTGCAAACTAGAACTTAAACCCCCCCCCCCAGGGAATCCTGGGGTCGTTCTAAACATTTTCTCCGATAGAATTCTGACATTGACTCTGGCATTCAATGAAGTAATTCCCAGTTCAGCCCTAATTAATGCCACTGGCGCACCCCTTGGCAAGGCAAGAATCCACCTTATAAAATAATTATGTACTATTTCTAATGAGGACAATATCTGATCTATTTTACTGGCTCTGTTTTGTTGGAGTCTCAAAGTTTTATAGGGAGGGGGGTGTTTATTATGCTTGGGGAGGGGCCGTGGCTCTGCTTTGTGTGCCGAAGGACCCAGGTTCAATCCCCGGCATCTCCAGTTAAAAGGACCAGACAGCAGACCTTTCTCTGCCCAAAACCGTGGGGAGCCACTGCCCCCCTGAGTAGACAAGACTGACCTTGGTGGCCCAGTGATCTGGCTCAGTCTAAGGCCGCTTGTGGTGCGTTCATCTTACTACTTTTTGCCGCTCCCCACCCACCAACAACAAACTGCCTCCTGGCTCTGGAGCAATCACGCCGAAGATGCATCAAATGTTTCACACGGGTGACAAGCCAGTTTTTGTTCCTTTGTTTTGAAGCCACCCGGAGATTCCAGACTGATGGGCGGCAGCACCCAGGTTTGTTTTTTACAGTTTCATTCACATAACCTTAATAGGTCTTACGGCTTCTTGGAAGATACAAGTCTATTTCAGATTTCTATGCTTTGAGAGCAGGTATAGGTTTCGTCTGAATTTTCTTAAGGTATGAAATTAGAGAATTTCTTTTTTACTGTTTTATAGTTAGTAATAGTTAATAATGCTAGGAAAAAGCGGAAGGCAGAAGGAAAAGAGGAAGACCCAACATGAGATGGACGGACTCAAGAAAGGAAGCCACAGGCCTCAGTGTGCAAGACCTGAGAACGGCTGCTAGCAATAGGACGCTTTGGAGAACGTTAATTCATAGGGTCGCCCTGAGTCAGAAGCAACTTGACAGCACAACAACATTGAAAGAAGCTTATACCCAGAATTACACTTCGTTGGTCTTGTAAAGGTGCCACTGGAGATTCCAGAAGGTTCTGCCGTTGTCCAGACAGGACCCAGGGTTGATCCTGGTTGCCCGGGTAACGGTGACAGATCCTCCTTTGTGACATCATCTCTTTTATCAAGAAAAAACTTAATGTTTGTAAGCGAATTAGTAATAGATCGTATTATTATTCAGTTATAGCATTACATTAATAATTTGACAGAGAAACATAATCTAAATTTGTTTGAAAAATGAATGAATTTATATCTTGAATTATATTTTGTACTTTAAAACAGTATGCATTTTCTGTTTAGTACATGCAAGAAGGGGGACCCGCGATACTCACAGGGGGGGAGGAGAAGTTCCACAGGAGAAGGAAGCAGCCACAGGTGAGCCTTCTCCCCTCTCCCCCGTCCCTGGCACCCACAGTGAGGCCCGTGCCCCTCCAAGCCTTCTCCCTCCCCCCCCCCAAGCACCGGTGGCAAGGCCTGAACTCAGCCCGCCAAGCTTTCTCCCTTCCCCCTTCCCTAGCGGCAGTGAGGCCTGGCTGGCCCGCCAAACTTTCTCCCTCCCCCCCCAGTGGTGGCGGCAGCAGCGGCGAGGGATGTGCGGCTTACAGCCGCTGGCCGGCCAAGCCTCCCCCTTCCCCTTCTCTAGCAGCGGCCGAAACCATTCTAAGAGCATTCCCTGTGCATGCGCAGGGGGCATTCTGTTACTTTTTGGGGGATTTAAATATCCCCCTATATTTTTTTACAGTTTTCAGATTTTTCTGCACACCTGGGCATTGTCCCAGGTGCACAGGAAAGTCTCCCTGCCCCCCAAGTGCCCCTGATGTGCGGATTTAGATATCTGCACACAGGGGGCGCCTTCGCTTTGATATATAGATTATTGAGGAGCCGTGGCTCAGCGGCAGAGCATCTGCTTTGCATGCAGAAGGCCCCAGGTTCGATCTCCCACATCTCCAGTTTAAAGGACCATGCGATAGACCTTGGCCTGAGACCCTGGAGAGCCACGGCCACTCTGAGCAGATGAGACTGACCTCGATGGACCAATGGTCTGATTCAGTATAAGGCAGCTTCATGTGTAGGTTTGTTTTTTACAGCTTAATTGGTATAGTTTTAAGAGTTCTTACTGGTTCATGGTAGATGTCTAAGCTTTGAGAGCAGGTATACGTTTTGGGATCTGCATCAGGTTCAACAGACAACCCTTCTTGCAGGCAGAGAACAGGGGGCTGGTCCTAAACCCACCGACTGGCGACTTTCGCAGCAGCAGGAAATCTCTCTCCTTCGGTCGCTCTCTTGGGAAATGACAGGGGTGATTCAACAACATTAACAACGCCTCCTTCATTGAATATATTACTATGTGGTCTTTGAGGCTACGTGGTCTTTGAGACTCGGTCCTGAGAGGAACTGGCAGGGAATGGTTTTGTTGCATTCTCGCATGAAGCAACTCCTACTGCCAACGGTGGTCAGGAAGGGACTACCCGTCCCAACCCTGCGGCAAGGAGGAGGTCTGCCTGTCCCAAACCCTGAGGGTAGCCAAGCCTGGTCAGCGGGGGTCAAGCCTGGTCAGCCCCACCTTCTTCATAGGGTTTCTGTTGTGGGGAGAGGAAAGGAAGGAGATTGTAAGCGGCTCTAAGACTCCGAGTGAAGGGCGGGGTATAAATCCAGTCTCTTCTTCTTTCTCCTCCTCCTATTCTTCCTAGGGCCAATTCCCACAGCAGGGACGGGTGGCCCCATTCCAGACGGGAGGCCAAGCTCTGGGCCGCTTCAGACTCGGTCTTCCCCACCACCTGGACGCAGCAGTGCCCTCACCTGAGACTGCAGGAGCTGCAGAGGTGCAGCAGGGACCAAGCGGTGAAAACAGTGAGTGAATGGCTGACGTGGGAGGAAGCTGGGGGTGAAAAGCCACAGGGCTCCCCTGTTTCAGGACAGCAGAGGGGCCTACAAAGTGGGCATACAACTTCCGTGAAGGCTGGTGGCCCTGCAGCTCAGGAGCACTGCCTCCCTAGTGGGGTAACCCCAGCAGCAGGGTACCCCACTTCTGACCTGAACCAGAGACCCACAGAACCAGGCCAAAGAGAACACTCTTGACCTGTGCTAAAGAGCTAGCCAAAGCTCCACAAAGGGTTTCAGTCTAACATTGCACAAGGCGCCCCCGAGGGCAATCTCCAATTACCCACCTCCACCTAGCAAAGGTGTAACAGCAAGTTCCTTCAGGCAAAGTATCTGCTATTCTCAAAGTCATTCAGGAGATGTCTGACAAACCTTCTCTCTCTCCACGTAATCCCCTTTGTGTGACACCTGTGCCGATGTGGAAATCTTTTGTCTCAACAGCTACCTTTCCTGTTCCCTCCCTCAGGATACTTAGATGAACTGATCAATATTAAATCATTAATGATTCTTCCTGACACCTATCAGAGACCCATTTCCCCCTTTTGTCCAAACCTGGGAACCCACTCAGCCTACCCCAATGGTCATTACACCCACCAAGTCCATGTCTGGGAGACTGCCCCTCAAACTCCTATAAAAATAGAGGGGTAAACCCCACCTTAGGAGCTGCAGTGGCTCAAATGGTTAAGACGCTGAACTTCAGGCTGTGGAAGGTCAGTAGTTCAGCAGTTCAAGACCCGGGTTGCCGCATGACGGAGTGAGCTCCCGTCTCTAGTTCCAGCTCCTGCCAACCTAGCAGTTCGAAAGCAAGAAAGATAAATAGGTACCACTTCAGTGGGAAGGTAACAGCGTTCCGTGCGCCTTGGTGTTTAGTCATGCCAGCCACATGACCACAGAAATGTCTTCGGACAGCGCTGGCTCTTCGGCTTTGAAACGGAGATGAGCACCGCAACCCTAGAGTCGGACTCGACTGGCTTTCGAGCAAGGGAATCTTTACCTTTTTAAGCCCCACCTTGGTGTGCACTCTGAGGGCACCTACTATAGGGTACATCCCAAAGCCTCTACTTTGGGTCTCCTTTCTTACCATAAAATGCTGGCAGTTTGTGCTTTCTTCTACACAAGACATCTGCACACCTGGACACCGCCTACACAGACGTCTGCACCTCTGGACAGGTAATATAATCCCTATAACTGCTCCTTAAACGTCTCTATCATCACATCTTTGATTCTTAGTTCTGGATTGTATGTAAATTTTGATTGCTTAGCGTAATTGTATACAGGGATATTCTCTGAAAAAACTATTAAATCCTCTTTAAATCTGGAGTCGTCATACTGAACTGGACCTTGGAATATAAAGGTGTGCAATCCCTTCTACCCTTCTGGCCTCCTCTCTCTCATAGCTAATTTACCCCAATGTCAAGACAGGCCATTGGTGGTAACAGTTTAATGGTGGAGGACATGAGCACACCCACACATCTGAATGGGTGAGTGAGCACACGTGTCTGCATTACTTTCAGTGGAAGCTCCAGTTTGTGAGTGTCTGAATGAAGTTCTTGTGCGTTTGGCTGTAGACAGCAGAAACCTTTTGTGGGTGGTCTGCTCCCCTTTCATCTCCTTCAGCTGGTGGTCAAGACACCCATAGCTGGCCAGCTTTATGAGCCACGTTATATTGCAAGTGGGCCGCTCGGTGAAGTCCTGGGAACCGTATCTCACTAGGAGATTTCCCCATTCCAAAAAGACAGGCCATTGGCGGTAACACCCCCTATCCGCGGCACCCCTGGTTGCCTTTCGCTCTCAGCAACGTCCTTGTAGGCTTGTTTAGCCTGGTCCAACTGCTCTTGTAGGGTTTGGTGTGTGGGTTGCAACTCCTGGAGCACCTCACGGGCCACCAGGAGTGAAGAGATCGACAATGTCAAGGGGAAGAATCAAGGATGGTCCCCAGAGTTGGCCATGAGAAAAGTCTGCGTGGTTCAGCATTGCAGCAGACCCCACTGTCATATATAAATTCTGCTAGCAGCAAGAGCGACACCCAATTGTCTGGTTGATAATTGGTATAACCACAGAAGTAGTGCTCCAAGGTGGTATCTGTTCACTCCATCTCACCATTGGATTGTGGATGGTTAGCAGAAGACAGGTGAACCTGGGTGCCCCAACAGATATGCATGGCCTAGCAGAACTGGGAAGTCAGTTTGGAGCAGCCACCTGTGACCAGGTGTTTGGCAGGTCCACGGAGGTGAAAGATATGCTGCACAAACAGCCGTGCCAAGAGGAAGTCTGTGCAGAGGATGAGATGATGCATCATAGTACAAAGGTCAATCACCCCCAGGATGCTGGTGGACCTGCTGGACAGGGGGAGTTCAATGATGAAATCCACAGAGATGGTTCTCCATGCCCAGGATGTAATTTGCCCACAGATCTCACAGCAGGTCTTTGGCTTGCTGACAGGCCTCACGGGACGATACATGCTGGGTCACGTTGGCTTGGACCCGAGACCACCAGAAGTGCCGGAGAAGGAGGCGTGCTGTTTTATACTGCTCAGGGTGACCTGGAGGCTTGGAGTTGTGGCAGAGCTTCAGCCCGGAGGGACCAAGAAGGCACGTTGAACCAAATCAGGTGGTCTAGAGGGCCTAGATTGTCGGGGAAGTTGAGGGATGGTTTCCTGGTGGGCCCTTGGAGTGGCTTGAGCTGTACATGAGCAAATTTATTCTCCTGCTGTTGGTCTCACAGATGGTCCCTTATGGAAGGATCTGGTGAGCGCCTGTGAAGTTCTCCAGCTGGAAGACCATGAGCAGTAGCTCCTCCTCCGCCAGAGGGAAGCCAGCATACTCTGATTTTCATGGCAGGGCCTCTGCCTGACCATTGGGGGTGCTGGGAATAAAGCCCATTTGGAAATTCGAGCAAGAAAAGAACAAGGACCAGATGATCTGCTGCTGGTTCATTCTACACATTGTCTGAAGGGCCAGCTTAGAGGAAGCGCCTGTGCACAGATCTAGAAAGCTCTGCGTAAAGAGCTGTCAATACGTGCGCAGTGCACACAGTACGCACGCTACAGGGAACTGTGGTCAACACCTGTCCCAAACGTCTATGTAGCTAGGTTCAATCAGATGGGGGGGGGGCAACAGTGTTTTTTCCTTTGCGTAAGATGATGTGATTGTTCAGGGCAAGTCAGAAAACCCTTGGGAAGCTGGGGGGGGGAGCGGGTACCCATCCCAACCCTCAGTGGCCCATTCGGGAGGGGAAGGCGACCGACACCCATCCCAACCCTCAGTGCAGGGGGGAGGCAGCACGCTGTAATGGTACCATCAATCAACTAGCCACTTCTCAGTCACGAGGATGACTTTATTAAAAGATGTGTCACTAACAAGATTTCTGTTTAGAATGGCGTGCAATACATCAAGCAGGTAACATGAACAAAGTTCAAACAGACTCTATACCAATGAGACACTTTCCCGCCCGGGAAGAAC
>NW_015170303.1:8841-15898 GCF_001447785.1 Gekko japonicus | reverse complement strand
ATCCCTCACATGTCTCTTCGAGAATCTAACCACTATCTCTCCAGGCAGATTATTTTTCTTGATATAAACGGAATAGGCTCTATAAACCACATCCATTTCACTTACAAGATATTCTACTTTTAAATCTGTAACTGGAGCTAGCATGTCACTCAAAAGTTGCTTTAGATTCTCTTCTTTTGCTTCCAGGACCCCTTGGAACCAGAGGACTAAGTTAGCTTTCTCCATTTGTAGCTGCAAAAGTTGAAGTTCGTCTGAAGCTTGCTTCTTTTCCAGCATTTGAACCTTTTTCTTAACCTTTTTAGATTTGATATCCATTTCCTTCACTTTCTCGGCTGTTTGCTCCGTCTTTTTTGTAGTTTCAGTCAACTGGAGCTGCTGAGCTGGAAGATTCTGGTTTAAAGCTGTCAGCTGTTGATTGATATTTGTCATCTGGTCCAGTAGAGGGCACAAAGAGTCCGCTAACAGTTTAGAAAACTCAGTGGTATCTTATGGTTGCGGGCTCATACTCCAGCCGAACCCACAGCCAGCCCCTCTGAAGCTGCAGAGAGTGGCAATTTACCATCACAGCCTGCACTGGCACCTGGCTCAGAGATGGCTGATGAGCAGCAGACACAGACAGACAGCTCTCCCGATTTGCCCCCAAGAGTTTTGCGCTTACAAGACAGGCTCTGGCAAGACTTAGCAGCAAGAAGGCACTCGGCTGGATGCAGAACAGAAGAGCTGTCAGTCCTGAGTATTAACAGACGCTTGGCCACCGGTGCCGCTGTGCTAATTGAAAACAGCAGTAGAGGGCTATTTAGCTTCAGGCTCTCAGCTGGCTCCCTTGTGGATGCAAACTTGTCATTACTCCATGACACCTTGCTGCTCTCCACCCCCTGGTTCCCAGGGCTATTTTTGGGCAGGAACGCACAGGAACGGAGTTCCGGCTGGTTCCTGAGTTGGCCACGCCCAGCAGGAGCTCATTAGCATAACAGGCCACACCCAACAGCAGAAACTCATTGGAATTGGCTACATTAGGGGTGTGTGGCCTAACATGCAAAGGAGTTCCTGCTACAAAAAAAGCCCTGGGTTTTGACAACAAACAAGGTAAACAGAATAAGAAGCAAAAGGTGGGTGTGGCTGGATGCTAACTTCTCCGGCTTCTGACCCTAGCTTTAAACGACCTTGCTTCTGGCTTGCACTCTGAACTATCACTCTCGGTTCCTGCTTCACCCTTTTTGGCTCCAGACCCCGTACTGAACTTGGACTTCCCTCCAGACCTTGACAGGGAGCTCCATGGTCAAACAGACATGAGACTGTGTTTTATATTAGCTCTGAATGTAAGGGAGATAGATACAGAAGAGATTGATACGAAGAATTTTTAGCTTATGTTATTGCGATTCAGCACTGCTTGAACTCAGACTCTAGCAAGCATATAGTGGCAGAACTGATGAAAGCTTTGTCTTTCTGATTTTGATTTTGATTTGACATAGCAATTAAATGCAAAACAGATCCACATAAATTACAGACTGGGACACACCGGGAGTGTCTGGATAAACAAATGGATTGCTTTGAGATGATTCATAAGATAGGAATGAAAAAGAAAGGAGAAGCCTTACAAACAAGTTGTCAGGATCATGAATGAGATAAAGGAAGAGAAGATTTGGTGAAACAGCATGAATTATGGGGTTTGGTCCTGGGCTCAAACTTTGTTCTGTCACCAACTAGAGATGCTTGTGGGGAGTCAGTCTATTCCCTCTCTCTCCTTTCTATTTGCTGAAACATTTCTACCCCACTTTTCCTCGTGGTTCGAGGAGGCTTACAACAATAGTCAAAAACGTTTTCAGTTTGAAACCAAAAATAAAACAGCAAACCCCAAATCTTTCCCCCATTCCACTCTTAAAAGATAACTGCCAATTCAACCCCCCTCAAAACCCCTGGCAAAACCACCGGCCTCGCAGCACCTTTTGCAGACCTTCAAGGAGGGGGCCCACCCTCGCCTCTTCGGGGAGCCCATTCCACAGAGCTGGGGCCACAGTGGAAAAGGCCCAGGCTCTGGTCAAAGCGCAACGGGGCACCCTGAGGGCTGGGAGAGCTGCCTGACGACTGTCGTCGGCACACTGATACAGGCAGAAGGAGAGGGTTCTTGTAATCCTTCTGGCACTGACTCGTGTGATTTTGTGTTGTGCATGACTGGGGGAGGAGGGAGATAAAGTGGGAAAGGATGAGGGGGTACACAGAAGTGTAATTGCAGGGGCAATGGAAGACATGTTGTCCAGAGCTGCCCACCCAGTGGTCATTTCGTAGAAAAAGAGGTGCAGGAGCTCATTAGCATAACTCATTAGCATAACTTATTTGCATATGTCACACCCCCTGACATCACCGGAAGTGTGTCAGAAGGCAACACCCACTGCTCAGGCTCCACTGGACTGTTTTGGATTGCTAGCTATTGGGGGGAGACACATGCAGATCTGCCCTCACAGAGGATGGAGAGCTTGTGCCTGAATGAGACTTGGTCTTAGAGGTGCCACTGGACTGTTTTGGACCGGGGGCCCAGGGGGAGGCTCTGCAACTTACCTGGCTGCTTCTTGCTCTGACTGAGGGCTGCTGGGAGCAGGGGGTGGGGTTTGTTGCATGTGCCCGCCCCCTGGGCTCTTTACTGCCGGAGCTCCGCTCCTGTGCGCTCCGGCAGGAAATGACCCCTGTGCCCACCCTCCCAAGTCCTACGCCAGCCACAGATCTGGAAACATTAGGGTTCAGCTCAGCTGGGGTTACTGAGGTCCTATCAAACCTGCAGGTAGATGGAGAAGAATTGACAGTACTTAGAATCATAGAAACACAGAGTTGGAGGGGACCTCCAGGGTCACCTAGTCCAACCCCCTTGCACAATGCGGGAAATTCAAAAATACCTCCCCCCCCACACAGTAACCAATGCTCCCTCTAAGCTGTGGAGTCTTGTGAGCAAACATTCTACTTTGCGAGCTACTGGCGTTAAAGCTGTGAGCCAGCGAAATGGCTGCTGCATAAATTAGTTTGCTCTGAGCTAAGAAAAAATGTGTGAGCCAGAGGCTAAAAAACTGTGAGCTAGCTCACACTAACTCAGCTTAGAGTTAGAACACTGACCCCAAGATGCTTAACCCGGTCTCCACGGAAACTATAGCCTCATCTACGCTAAATCTATCTCCTTAAGAACACCAGTGTCCCCCTCTAGCATCACATCCTTGTATGGATTCAATTGCAATGCATTCTCTCTCTTCCACTTCTAGACATCGGGGAGGTCTCCAGGCCCCATCTGTAGGCTGGCAACCCTAGCCCGGTTCTTGTAATCCTTCTGGCAGTAACTTGTGTGTTTCTGTGTTGTGTCTGAATGGGGGAGGAGGGAGAGAAAGTGGAAAAGGGTGTGCATGGAAGTGTAATTGCCCCCCGGCCCCAACAGAGTCCTACACCAGCCTCAGTGTAGTGGAAAATGTCACAGGTCTGGAAACATTAGGGTTTAGCTCAGCTGGGATTACTGAGGTCCTATTAAACCTGCAGGTAGATGGAGAAGAATTGACAGTACTTAGAATCATAGAATACTATAATTTTTCTTCTTCTGGGGTTGGTATTGTGACCCAGGGTCTGGGCTTTCGAAGGACCATGTGTTTCCTGGGAAGAATTGCATTCAGAACCTGCGTCTTAAATAAAAGTAGATTTATTTGCTGTTCACACACTCTTCCCTCTTATTGACAGGGATCAGGGCATGTCACTTTGTAACAGTATCTTCCTTAGCCATCTTTCCTGAGCTAAGACAAAAATGTGTGAGCCGGAGGCTAAAAAACTGTGAGCTAGCTCACACTAACTCAGCTTAGAGTTAGAACACTGACCCCAAGATGCTTAATCTGGTCTCCACGGAAACTATAGCCTCATCTACCCTAAATCTTTCTCCTTAAGAACATCAGTGTCCCACTCTAGCATCACATCCTTGCAATGTATTCTCTCTCTTCCACTTCTAGACATCGGTTCAACTGACACTCTTGACTGACATATCTTATCCGCCCTCCCCCTCTCTGTCAATCACCAATCACACCACCACATGCCTGTCCAGCATTCTACATTATCATCACACAGCCATGCAAACCACTTTTAAAGACATAAACACACAAAACATGAAATCGTTACACACAGCCATGCTTAATTATCTCTCACTTCACTGTTCATGAAGTGCTTTCGACACTCATCAGAGTGATTTCACAGCAGTCTTATAATAAAACAGACTGGTATTATTATCCCCATTCTGCTGATAGGAGGATGAGAGAACAGGGACTTGTCTGAAGTTATCCAGTGAGGTCACAGCAGGGGCAATATTCTAAACCGGAACTTCTGGATCATAGTTCACACCCTTAAGAAACACATGAACAATCCCTATTCCGGGGCGGGGCCAGGGCTCAATGGCAGAGCATCTGCTTTGCATGCAGAAGATTACAGATTCCATCGCCGGCACCAAATCCAGAAAGTACGTTTTCATTCACAGCAATTGAAATGCCAGGGTCTCAGCAGGCTTTTGATGCGGGATGCGAGTTGTGCAGCCTTTACTCTTCCCTCTTGTCAGTCAATAAACAGTTTCCACAAGCAAAAAAATAAATAAATAAAAATAAAATGAGACCCCTTTTGCCAGTCAAAGTAGACGATGCTGACCTTTACAGGCCAAGGGCTTGGCATGGTATAAGGTGGCTTCATGCGTTCTTCCACTGGAGCAATATATCAGTAGGTCTCCAGCACTAGAGGCCTATGACACAGGTCTGAGCACCATAGAGATACGGGGATGTGAGACAGAAACTCCGTCACAGGTTGTGCTTCCCCAGCCCAATTTGAGAAAGCACCCAGCAGTCTTGTAGAGTAGAATCCAGGCTAAAACTTTATTAATAAAGGGGGGGAGGGGGGGAATATAGGCACAACAAGGTTTTGAATCCTCGAATACCCACAGCTCTTCCCCAAGATTACAATGGGAGACATAAAAGTTTTATACCCCCTATGACAGTTAGAAATAAATCATAACTATTGGTTCCATCAAACTTTGTCACATATCCATCACACCATTCTGATTGGGCCCCAACCTGTGGGTTGGATTTTCTCAGGCAAAAATATACCTCCTTCAGTTGAACAATGGGCCTTCTTCTTCCCAGGCTATGGAATTCTAAAAGTATCTAATGTAGCAGATATGGGTACATAGTGGTGTGTTCTTCATCTAACGCAAGCGAGCTGACATCAGGGACATGCTCACTTACAACTGGCCACTATAAGCAAGGTCAGCCAGTTACTGCCTGTCAGCATTTAGTATTTTTTCCCCCAGAATGCATTTCAGCAATGAACCAAAGTGAATATCTAAATATATGTTCATAGTTGATTTCTGTTTCTGTAATTAGAACCATCAATGGCACTTAACATATCTGTATGTCTGTGTATGTCATAAGTGCTAACTGAGTCTCCTAAGGTTAGTCTATTAAGGCAGACAGAGTGCTGAGTGCATAACAGTGTTACATATAAACAGTGCGTACAACATTACTACGTGATAACAAAACTGTGGCAGGCCTGCAGCTAACGAGTTTATTGTGGAATCTGTTTTTGGGAACCAGCGCTTCCTTTCCAGCTTTGTTCTCTCACTCTGAAGCTTTCACGTCATGCTAGTCTTTTCTTAGTTCTGAGCTCCCCACAGTACAAAAGGTTTCAACGTGGTCTTCAGGGTTCTGTTCGACTTCTCCACTAGCCGGCTGGGTTGAAGACATCTCTAACTGATCCACCCCCACACTGCTACCAAGGATCTACCACGCAGCTACAAATGAGATCCCTTTGTTCAGTTGACAAGACTTTCCCTTAAGCCCCCTCCCTAAAAAACTATTTTTACCAGAGACGTTCTGGAAATTTTAATGAAGCACAAGTATTACACTGCACTCAACTCTTCCAAGGCGTTCACAGTGTGCCCAGATCTTTTCGAGATTCCGGCAAAATCAAGAGAAACCATGCACAGTCCTGGCTGAATTTAACTGGTTTATTAACAACCATGGCTCACTATCCTAGCAATGGCAAATAATCAAGCAAAATGCATAAACGCATGTTATATGACCTCCCCCCTGGTGATTCACGCCCTGACCTGGAGAGCCCAGACTAGCCCAATCGTGTCAGATCTCAGAAGCTCAGCAGGGTCGACTCTGGCTAGTATCTGAATACCATGGAAGCAGGCAATGGTAAACCAGCCCTGAAGGTCTCTTGCCTTGAAAACCCTACGGGGGGTGGCCATAAGTCAGCAATGACTTGACAGCAAAAAAAAAGAAGTGGTCCATATGGTAACTCTGGCAGTCTACTTAGTGGCAAGCCATTCGACTTCAGTGGCAGAGATGAGCTATTCTGAGGGGAGCAAAGAAGAAGCAGGCAAAGAACAAGCCCAGACGCATGCCTAGCCTTTGCTCCTGCTGTGTAAGAAAGCACAGATGGAGATACTCACAAGGAGCACCTGATCTCTTGGGGAGGGGGAGTTTTCTCTGAGTTCCTTCTGCCTCGGACTCCTCTGAGCTCCCGTAAGCCAAACAATCCAAATGTAATGAAAAACTTCTTGCTTTCAGTGAGCAGGTCAAAGGTCAGTTGCGTCATTCTGAAACAGGTCTTTTTGCACCAGATCTGGCCACATCTGTTCAAAACAAGGTTGTTTTCACCTGTAGAGGTGAACCTCAGCTTAAGGAAGGTTGAACAATTCCTAAGCATTAAGAGAACAAAGAACAGAGAAGCCAATGTTGGATCAGGCCAATGGCCCATCCAGTCCAACACTCCGTCACACAGTGGCCAGAAATACCAGGTGCCATCAGGAGGTCCAGCAGTGGGGCCAGGACAATAGAAGCCCTCCCACTGTTGCCCCCCCCCAAGCACCAAGAAGACAGAGCATCACTTGCCCCAGACGGAGAGTTCCTATAAGAACATAAGAGAAGCCAATGTTGGATCAGGCCAGTGGCCCATCCAGTCCAACACTCTGTGTCACACAGTGGCCAGAAATACCAGTGCCATCAGGAGATCCACCAGAAGGGCCAGGACACTGGAAGTTCTCCCACTG
>NW_015170303.1:0-8684 GCF_001447785.1 Gekko japonicus | reverse complement strand
ATTCCTGTTCCATCTTCCTCCTAACGAGCCTTGCCCATTGGTTCAGGCAAGTGATGTGATCATTAATTTGCATAAGCGCTGCTCCGCTTCCCAAACGATTCACGAGGAAGCGGGCCCTCAGAGACATTGCAGCTAGGTCACGTATCTGTGCTCCCAAATGGCAGTTCAGGTTTTCTGTACAGTTCACGCAGAGGGGACCTCCAAAACTGAACTTCTGAGCTCTGGTCAGTTCCATAACCACAAGTTAGCCAACCTCCTCTTTTTTTCCTCTGTAGCCTCTCAGCCTTTAATTCCTTAGCCAGGTTCTGATTTGATTCAGGGCCCCTGAATTTCAGGGTTCACTGGTTGTACAAGGAGCAGAATAGGTTGCAGTGCTGTGGGGGTCCCCATGCTCTGGCTCTCCTAAGCTGATTTCTAAATGCAGCTCAGGGACAAACGGTCATCATTGTCGGCTGCCTATTATAGACACCGACAGAACTGTGTGTGTAATTAGCTGTATTCCTCCCATTCATTCTTTTTCTTCACCCACTGTGTCGGCATAGGAAAGGAGCAACATTAAGTAGCAGATGTGCAGTCGAAATGAGAAATCTAAAAAAAGGTTCTTGTTTTGGACCGCAGAGGTGTCAATTCAGCTAATCAAGTGAAGCGCAGTTCACAAAGCTTAATGTGCAAAGCATTTTTCTCAGCCCAACCTACCTAACAGGGTTGTTGTAAAGAGAAAATGAGAGAACCTTGTACATGTCGGTTTGACTTCCCTGGAAGAAAGGCAGGATGCATACGTGCTTTATAAACTGACAGTGCAGTCCTAAAGAGATTGTGCTTAGAAGAGCGTAACTGCTTAAAATCGCACTGTAGATAAGAAACACTTCTTGTAAATAAGGAACCCTTAGGTACCCGATCCTTTACTGCTGTTGTTAATGCTCCCTCTAAGCTGTGGAGTCTTGTGAGCAAACATTCTACTTTGTGAGCTACTGGCATTAAAGCTGTGAGTGAGCGATGGGACTCTGGAGTTTGCTCTGGAGCGATCCTTCTTGAACTAAGACAAAAATGTGTGAGAGGGAGGCTAAAAAACTGTGAACTAACTCAGCTTAGAGGGAACACTGCCAGTGACTGCTGTTCCATGCCCAGAAGATGACAAAAAAACCCTCCAAGATCTCCAGCCACACTGGCCTGGAGAAAAATTGCTTCCTGACCCCAAAGTGGTGATCAGCATTACTTGTCCTCAACAGAAATGCAGAACAAAACAACAGCTGCAAAGATTCTTTCCACTTTTCTTTATTGATCCATTGTAAAAGTTTAAGCAGAACCATTTTATTATTTGAATTTTTCAGTGGGGAAAACACCTTTTGCATTGAAAACACTGAAATATACACCTTAAAACTGACCTACACAACAAAATAAACATTTAACTTGATGTCCTTTGCTGGAATATAAAATGTAAACATTACATATTTACAAATCCAGAATCATTCAGTTGTGAAAGTGCTCTTTTGGAAAGTAAGCGTTCATTTTGAAATGCCAACAAGTATTTATTTTCCAGGAATAAGTTCTCTCATAGAACCCCAACAACTTGTACCTCCTATTTTATAGTGTGTGTGTATATACACGCACACACATATACATATATATAGATTTACACGTGATGAATATCTATTTCTGTCTTTGGGGTAAACTATATCTGACTGAAATACAAAAAGTTATAATAAAGACACGCTTTTACAAAGGACAAACCTGACATTGCAGGGCCTTGTGACAATTCTCTTCCCACTTAAAACTGGTCTCTTTTCCTCTGCTGATACCATGACACAAACAGACAAAAGGCACGGTGTGTACTACAGTGGAAGCACAGAACTGTTTCAAAGTATTTGGACAAATTACTGCTATGCTGTTGGGGGATTCCAAGGTCCAGGAAATTGCCTGGGAAGGGGAGGGGAGGATAGAGAAAGTGCCATTCTGCATCCTCTCCCCCCTTCCCTTACCACCTATATATCTCCAACCAGTTTCTTCACACACTCCATCCATCTCCATACATCTCTGACCAGTTTCTTCACACACTCCATCCATCTGACAAAGAGAGCTGTGTTTCTCGAAAGTTTATGGTGAAATAAAGTTTGTTAATCTTAAAGGTGCTACCGGGCTTTTTACTGTTTTGCAGCAACAGACTACCACCGGCTACTCCTCTGGATCTAATTCCAGGTTCGGAAATTCTTGGAGACTTGAGGGTGGAGCCCGGGGAGGGAGAGGCTTGGGATATTAGCGGGGTACAATGCCATAGAATCCATCCTCCCGAGGGACTGATGATCTCTATTGCCTTAAGATCAGTTGTAATTCCCGGAGATCTCCAGGCCCCACCTGAAGGCTGGCAACCAGAGGACAGCAAAGGGAATGAGGGAAGGGGAGGCAGATAAAACAAAGAAGGCAGAACCTGTTGAGGGATGATGATGCACGGGGTGAGAAGGGACTGGTGGGCGAACTAGGGGCTGCTTCGCGGACTGGGGAAGGAGCTGCCCTCCTTTTTTGTTTCCGGCCTGTACTGTACACGCGCCTCCTCCCTTTCCCGGTAAGGGGCTCACCTACAGGCGGCCGCCATGTTGGGTCCGTCCCCCAAACTCTTCCCCGCTTCAGTCGCGGTCGCCGCCGTTAGGGCCGGAGGGCAAAGGATCCGCCCCCCCCATAGCCTACAGGCCATGCGCAGTTCGACTTCCCCTTCCGCACATGCTCAGTGGCCGCTGCTGAGGCTGACCCTGACCCTTTAGGGGGCGGGGTTTTGCGTCGTGCTGCAAACAGTTCTGACTTTGAATTGTGAGTCTTTACAATTTGCTTTTTGAAATACCAACACAATTTAAATTGGGCCGGGAGGAAGAGGCGATGAAGGGACGCAAGAGCGGCGGCGGCGGCGGCAAGAAGAAGAAGAAGAAGAAGAAGAAGAAGAAGAAGAAGAAGAAGAAGGCACGAGTCCAGGAGCACCTTAAAGACTAACCAAATTTGTGGCGGGGGTCATTTTTTTTGGGGGAAAGAAGAAGAAGAAGAAGAAGAAGAAGAAGAAGAAGAAGAAGAAGAAGAAGAAGAAGAAGAAGGCACGAGTCCAGGAGCACCTTAAAGACTAACCAAATTTGTGGCGGGGATCATCTTTTGTGGGTCACTCACTGGCTCCCTTCTTCAAGGCAGATTCAGGGGGGGTCGCCTTGCTGGTTCTGAAGCAGAAGAGCGTTTCATTCTTGCTATCAGCTTTTGTGCACAGGCACACGCGCGGATACCCAGGATTAAATTTTGTTGGTCTTAAAGGTGCCAGTGGACTCCGACTTCTTAAAGGATTGTCTTGGTGGAGGCAGAGGCGGAGAACACCTCTAGTCCACCATCCCCGTGCCTGTCTCCAGACAAACTGCTCTTGGAAGGAAATGTATTCTTTGGTTGCTGTAGATTTTCCGTGGCCCTGGTCTTGGCATTGCAGAACCTGACGTTTCGCCAGTAGCTTTGACTGGCATCCTCAGAGGTATAACACAGAAGGATGGAGTACTCTCTGTGTCCATCTAGAGCCCTGTACTCTCCATCTTTCTGTGTTATACCTCTGAGGATGCCAGTCACAGCTACTGGCAAAACGTCAGGTTCTACAATGCCAAGACCACGGCCACAAAACCCGGAAAATCTACAGCAACTAGTGAACTCTGGCCATGAAAGCCTTCGACAACAAAATGTATTCTTGCTTGGCTGCCCCTTCCCACGGTACACTGCCTCTGGAGGTGGAGGTTCCAGTGAGCATAGCTGTCGCCAATAAATTACCATCCTAAGCAGCGTTTAGTGTGTGTTGTGTAGGGTTAGGGTTAACCTCGTGGGAAAATACATCTACTAGGCTTGCTTGCTAAGCTGAATCATCACAGTGAGAAATACAAGCTGCCTGCTAGCTTTACCTGATGGATCATCACTTGGGAAATGTACAATAGGTTGCTGCATTGTTCGGTGCAAATAACTGTACATTGGTATTTATCCTCTTATCAGGAAGAAGACAGTTGGACTCTTCATGTTATATAACTTAGTTTGAAAGTGTTTGAAATGTGATGTTGTAGTTTGAAAGTGTTTACAATAGACTAGAGTTGATGTTGTGTATATAAAGCAAATATATTTAGCTATACGTGCATGTGAACAATGTTCCCTCTAAACTATGGAGTCTCGTGAGCAAAAATTCTACTTTGCGAGCTGCTGGCATTAAAGTTGTGAGCAATCAATTTGGCTGCTGCATAAGTTAGTTTGCTCTGGAGCCCTCCTTCCTGAGCTAAGACAGAAATGTGTGAGCTAGAGGCTAAAAAACTGTGAGCTAGCTCACACTAACTCAGCTTAGAGGGAACACTGCATGTGAATATTGTGTTTCTTATTTCAGGTGTTTTCTGTGTCTGTCTAACTTAGCCGTGTTCCCTGTGTGCTTGTTGAACCTCTAGGTGGTGGCTGGAAATCTGCTGGGATCACAACTGGTCTCCCAGAGGCAGAGATCACTTAACCTAGAGTAAATCACCAGTTCACAAGGTGGGCTCTATGGCATTATACCCCATGGAAGTCCCTCCCCAAACCACACCCTCCTCAGGCTCCACCCCTCAAACCTCCAGGTATTCCCTGACCTGGAGCTGGCAACTCTAAGTGCCATTAAGTGCCTTTCAGCTGGGGATGCCAGCCTCCAGGTGGGGCCTGGGGATCCCCCGGAATTACAGCTCATCTCCAGACTGCAGAGATCAGTTCCCCTGGAGGAAAGGGATGCTTTGGAGGGTGGACTCGATGTCATTGTACCCTACTGAGGTCTCTGTCCTCCCCAGGGTTCATCCCCAAACCTCCAGGAGTTTCCCAACCTGCATCTGGAAACCTTAGCTCCTATCGGCAGGGGGACCTGGCTTGTGACTGATGGCAACCCTATGAATTAATTAATTAATGTCTCCCCCAACATCCTGTTGTTAACAGCTTTGCTCAGGTCTGTGGCTTCCTTGACTGAGTCCATCCGTCTCATGTTGGGACTTCCTCTTTCCTTCTGCCCTTAACTTATCGAATCATAGAATGTTAGAGTTGGAAGGGACCTTGCAGGTCATCTAGTCCAACCCCCTGCACTCTGCAGGAGCATAACCGAAAGACAGCCCTACATACCTACAACACACCCGAAAGATGGTTGTCCAGCCTCTGCTTGAAAACGTCCAGCGAAGGAGCATCCACCCCCTCCCGAGGCAGTCTGTTCCACGGCTCAACCACTTTCCCTAGCATTATAGTCCTTTCCAATGGCTCTTGTCTTTTCATAATGTGACCCAAGCACAAGAGCCTCAGTTCAGTCATGTTAGCTTCTAGGGAGACTTCAGACTCGATTTGATCTAGAACTGACTTATTTGTCTTTTTGGCAGTCCACGGTGTCCATAAAACCCTCCTCCAACACCAAGCAGAGTTACAGAGTGGCTCATGGGTAGAGCATCTGCTGGGCATGCAGGAGGTCCCAGGTTCAATCCCCGTCTTTTCCACTTAAAAGGACCTGGCAGCAGGTGATGTGAAAGACCTCAGCAAAACACCCTGGAGAGCCGCTGCCCGTCTGAGCAGACAGTACTGACTCTGATGGACCCGATGGACTGCGTCAGCAGAAGTCAGCTTCATGTGTGACCCCTAAAGTCCGTTGATGGGTTATAAATGATGCAACTATTAGGGTCACAATACTTGCTTGTTTATTCAAAAAATTATGTTCTGCCTTTCTACCCAAATATCCACACACACACCCCCGGCCATCCTTTTAAAAGAGCCAGCTAACTTGCTGGGTTGCCTACAACGAAGAAAAAAGTTTGGTGTCGTGGTTAAGTGCACTGACTCTAATTTGGGGGAACCGGGTTTGATTCCCCACTCCTCCACTTGCACCTGCTGGATGACCCTGGGCAAGCCATAGTTCTGATAAGAGCTGTCCTTGAAAAAGAGCAGTTTCTGTCAGAGCTCTCTCAGCCCCACCTACCTCACAGGGCGTCTGTCGTGGGGAGGGGAAGGGAAAGGAGTTTGTAAGCCCCTCTGAGACTCCCTTGGGTAGTGAAGGGCGGGGTGTAAATCCAATCTCCTCCTCCTCCTCCTCCTCCTTTTTTATTAAATTTTAAAAAACAGTTAAAAATAAGAAAGTAGATCCTGATGTTTATGTAGAGCAAACAGGGAGGTGTCAATTTTATGTGCTGCTGACACTTCTAAGAGGGGCATCCATTTTTCTTGGAGATTGTCAGGAACTTCTTCTTCTTCTTCTTCTTCCGCCTTGAACAGAGACTTAATGTGTTGAGATGGGCAGGGAAACAGAGGCAGCATGGTGTAGTGGTTAAGAGTGTCGGACTCTAATCTGGAGAGCCGGGTTTGATTCCCCAGTCCTCCACATGAAACCTCTTCGGTGACCTTGGGCCAGTTACAGTTCTTTCAGAACTCTCTCAGCCCCACCTCTCTCACAAGGTGCCTGTTGTAGGGAGAGGAAAGGAAGCTGATTGTAAGCCGCTTTGAGACTCCTTCGGGTAGACAAAAGCGGGGTATAAAAACCAACTCTTCTTCTTCCATGGCACATTAATATCTAGTTGCAAAGGGCATTGAAAGTGGACTGGAAGTGCATTACTCAGTGTGCACGAAAGTTAGCATAGCTGCCACTGCCTAAAAGGCAGAATTCTAACTTAGGGTGTGGGTGACACAGAAGACAAGGAATGGACATAGCAGGAGAAAGAGGTCCAGGGGCAGAGCCCCCCCACCCCATGCTCTATTCATCTTATCCCCTGGGCTCACAAATTGCCCGCTGCCGAGAAATACATCCGGCTGGGATACAAGGGACACAATATCCTCACACACAGCTTTTCTTTGGGACCTCAGCATTTGGAACGCACCCTAGAAAAGAATGTGCCCATTTTACAGAGGCAAAACACAGAGGACGAGTGTTTCTAGTCTTAAAGGCGATCTGGGAATAGGTGGGAGGGCGGGGAACTCAAAATCCATGCAAATCCGAAAACATTCAGTGAAGCGATTCAAGGGAAGCTGTGCAGAGAATTCAAAATCCAGGCAATGCCAAGTTGCTCTTGGAAGGGTCTCAGTTCACACATAAGCCTATGACTGCCCCCTCCCCCATTCATAGAAGCTATGCATAGAAACCCACCGGTCTCTCCAAGTAAGCCGGAAGTCTTGTGGCCCCATAAAGGTAAAGGTAAAGGTTCCCTTGCTCGAAAGCCAGTCGAATCCAACTCTAGGGTTGCAGTGCTCATCTCCGTTTCAAAGTCGAAGAGCCAGCGCTGTCCGAAGACGTTTCCGTGGTCATGTGGCCGGCATGACTAAACACCAAAGCGCACGGAACGCTGTTACCTTCCCACCGAAGTGGTACCTATTTATCTACTTGCAATTTCTTGCTTTCGAACTGCTAGGTTGGCCCCATAAAGACTAACAAATTCCAGGCTTCTGCAGCCGGGAACCCCTTTCGTCAGAACCCTCCTGTCTGGCACTTTTCCTTCCCATCATTCATCCTTTTCCCTCCCCCGCTCTGTCTTCCTGGCTCAACCCTTCCTCCCAGGGGGTACCAAAGAGAGGCCAGCCCAGAACATTTTGTGTTCATCAACCAAAGTCAAAGTGAGAGCCAGTTTGGTGTAGTGGTTAAAGTGTGCAGACTCTAATCTGGGAAAACCGGGTTTGATTCCCCACTCCTCCACTCGCACCTGCTGATGTGACCCACAGGCTCTGGCACAGCTGTCCTTGAAAAAGAGCAGTTTGTGTCAGAGCTCTCTCAGCCCCACCCACCTCACAGGGTGTCTGTTGTGGGGAGGGGAAGGGAAAGGAGTTTGTAAGCCGATCTGAGACTCCAAGTGAAGGGCGGGGTATAAATCCAATCTCTTCTTCTCTTCTTCACCACCGTCTCCTCCACAAACACTTCTGCTTGGCTAAGGAAGAAATCCCACGACTGCACGATCAGCTCTATTGGCCTAAATCTTTGGAAACCATCTCTTCAGGGGCTTTTGAATGGCAAGCGTCTTTTAAGAGGTGGAGATCGGAGGCTGACGGTTTTATTTTTGGTTTTAACTGAAAATGCCTTAAACTGAAAATGTCTTTAACTTTAACAAGCTCCCTCAAATCACAAGGACTCAAATATTCAACTATGTTAAAACTATCACCGCTTATGATATTGTTTGGATGCTGGAACTAGTCTTATTGGACTTAAGGAGTGATAGTAGAATTCCACGCATACGTCAGGAACTAATTTCAATACTGCTTTTAGCAGCAAAAGCTGTAATAGCTACTGGGCTGGAAAGACACCACACCGATACCCATATCACGTTGATTTGCCAAAGTATGGGGATTTTTTGAGATGGACAAATAGTCATATACACGCAGGAGCAGGTTCATCCTACAAATCTACTATGTTAGTAAAATGGACCCCCTTTCTTGGATTACGTTTTAGGGCATTCTCCTACTTCATCGCAATTTATCCCACAAAAATACCGTGAATTGATTATTTATATTTAATAGATGGGTACATTTGTTGAAATAATACTGTTTGGACTGGATTGTAATTATCTTATCTTCACGACTGACCTATAGGTTAGGCTGGTTTTGTGTTGGCATGTTTTTTACATGTAACTGTTTGCTGGTTAAACATTTGTATTTGTTTTCGACTCAAATAAAAATTGAAAATTAAAAAAAAAAGTTTCCTATGCATGAAATGCCAGTTTTCC
>NW_015170302.1:757031-799144 GCF_001447785.1 Gekko japonicus | reverse complement strand
AATTAATCAAACCCAGTTCCAGAATTAAGAAGCAACTCTTCCGAAGTTAACAACATAATGTCACCAAAATGCTCTCAAGGCCAGGAGTTACACAACCCTGAGTATAAGGCGGTTTCATGGGTTCATGGAATGTTTCTGAAATTCTCATCTGAATTCCTTCCTGCATTTTAGGCTTCCAAGCAACCTGGTCTTATTTCTGAAACTGAACCATTGCCTTAGAAATTGTATTGGCTGGAAAACTTTGTAATATATGGAACTATTCAATAAAGAGTTATTTTTAAAAAAATATATTTTTCTTATTTCCAAATTCTGCACAGGACACTGGGTACATATAGGTGGCCAATCATACCATTCCTTTGCTGGCATCTACGTGCTGATTCCACAGGGATGCATCTACAAAGCTTCCTGATACCAAATCTGGTCACTGGTCTCAGGGTTTTTGAATCCCCCTCCTGGCATGTGCCCTTCCTGCTGTGCTAATTTTATATTTCCTGAGAGTTTCTAGTGTATGGGAACATTCACGGGCTGTCTTCATGATTCTGGAGCTCTGGACAAAAATCCAGAATCACTGCCAGCCCCCCCCCCCGGCCTCAGGTCCAAGCAAGGCAGGGTTGCCAGCCTCCAGGTGGGGCCTGGAGATCTCCCACTTCTTCAACTGATCGCCAGATGACAGAGATCACCTCCCCGGGAGAAAATGATTGCGTTGAAGGGTGGACTCTATGGCATTTTACTATGTTGAGGCCCCTCCGCTCCACAAATGCCACCCTCCACCACTTTGGTGTAGTGGTTAGGAGCGCGGACTCTAATCTGGGAGAACCGAGTTTGAGTCCCCACTCCTACACATGCAGCTGCTGGTGTGACCTTGGGCCAGTCACAAGTTCTCTCAGAGCTGTTCTCTCAAGGGCAGTCCTCGAGAGAGCTCTCTCAGCCCCACCTAACTCCCAGGGTGTCTGTTGTGGGGAGGGGGGAAGGGAAAGGGATCGTAAGCCGCTCTGAGACTCCTTTGGGTAGTGGAGGGTGGGGTATAAATCCAATCTCTTCTCTTCTTCTCCCGGATCCACCCCCAAAGTCTCCAGGTATTTTCCGACCCAGACCTGGCGACCCTAAAGCAAGGGGTGGCCCTCATGCAGTCGGATTGCCAGCTCCAGGTTGGGACGTTCCTGGGGGCTTGGGGGTAGCCTCGAGGAAGGGTGGGGTTGGGTAAGGGAGAAGAGACCTCAGCTGGGTATAATGCCATAGAGTCTGCCCACCAGAGCAGCCCTTTTCTCCAGGGGAACTGTCCTCTGTTGTCTGGAGATGTTGTAATTTTGGAAGATCTTCAGGCCCACCTAGACACTGAGAACACTAGGTGGGTGCGAGCCATCACTGCACAGCCTTGCATGGATCGCGCATTAGCAGCTGCTGCTGAACTGATGGCCCAAGTTCTGGATGGGAGGGGTGCAAGTAGAGGCAGCGGGAGCTTGCTCTTCTTCCACCCCCCTCCATTGGGATGGTAAGGCCATGGATGGTCAGCCCACCAAAGGGCTTGGGGCAGCTGCCCCTTGGCTAAGCCAGGGCTCTTTTTGTAGAAAAAGCCCAACAGGAACTCATTAGCATAATAGGCCACACCCAACAGCAGGAACTCATTAGCATATTGGACCACACCCCTGACAGCACAGTTCATTAGCACATTAGGCCGCACCCACATGTTACCAGAAGTGTGGTTATCCAGCCACACCCACCTTTCCCTTCTTATTCTGTTTACCTTGTCTGTTCTCAAAACCCAGGGCCTTTTTTTGTAGCAGGAACTCCTTTGCATGTTAGGCCACACACCCCTAATGTAGCCAATCCTAATGAATTTATGCTGTTGGGTGTGGCCTATTATGTTAATGAGTTCCTGCTGGGTGTGGCCAGCTCGGGAGCCAGCCAGAACTCCGTTCCTGTGCGTTCCTGCCCAAAAATAGCCCTGGCTAAGACCACCCCTGGGAATATTTGGAAGTGGCATCTGCTACCTACAGTTCAATCGCCTGCAGAAGTCCGTTCAGTCCTCTTTGCATTCTTCTGGTGCACAAGCAGATCGGGTGGAGTGCACGTCGATTGTTGTACACAGAAAAATCCGGATCCGGGAACTGTCGATAAACAAGGTCTTAGGCTCGTAGATTTACTATTGTTTGAGGTTTGAACTGAAAAATGCCCTGCGGCGCCCTTCCTGATTGTATCCAGCCACTCGCTTTAAGCCTGAGAGCGGCGTAGTTTTGAAGATAATTAACTGTTGTCACAAAACTGAACCGCACAAGGGCTTTTCGTGCACGCCACACTGGCAGCCACAGACCCTGAAGCAATATGTAGCCCTAAAAATAACATTAATATGGGGGGAAAAATCATCGTTGTGTTTTAATAAGCGGCTCGCAGAAAGAAAGTCACCAAATGTGAACCTACGGGGCCTTCTGTCAGCATTTATTCCATGGGAAATGACCTGAGTAATGTAAAATAGCCCACCCACCTCCCGTGCTCCGTATGTACGAAACAGACATAGATCTTGCCAGGTTCAAGGCAGTATAGGGAAATATTGTTACGTTTCTCCCACCACCTTCTCCGTGGTTACATTTATGCAATCAGGGGCGAAAAAAGTGAAATGCAAATTAAAAACGGCAACAAAGAAATTGTCACTCAGATGTAGCAGAAGGTTTCATTTTAGAGAAGCAAGCACTCTCCCTGCCAATTCTAAAAATAAAAATGGGGAGGAAAAGGAGCCAAAAATGGTTGCGGGAAGATGTGCATATTTGGGAGGTGGGGGAGGCAGCCTTTTGAAGAAGGATTTGGCTGATAATTTCCAATCAATTATATTTCTTGACGACATGCCAGCCTGAGTGGGGGGGGGGGAATAAAGGGGCTAGCTAATTGGCAACCCTAAGCAATGTCCTAAGATGCCCATCCTAAATGGATTTTGCTGCCTGGACCATTTGAGCATGCTCAGTAAGAAAGGTGAAGCTGTTGCCATGAATGTGGACATGTCGGTCTGGGCTGGAAAATACCTGGTGACTTAGGGGGGTGGAGCCAGGAGAGGGCGGGGTTTGGGGAGGGGAGGGACCTCAGCATGGTACCATGCCATAGAGTCCACCCTTCAAAGCAGCCATTTCCTCCAGGGGAGCAGATCTCTGTCACCTGGAGATCAGTTGTGATCCCAGGAGATCTCCAGGCCCCACCTGGAGGTTGGCAACCCTGTGGACATGTGCGTCTGTACCAGAACATGCATCCCAAACCAGCACCTGTATAATCTTAGTAAACTCATTGTACACTACTGGCACTCACACTGTGGCTCTGGGAGAGCCACCTTTGCAATTACCATCAGCCCAAAGAGCCACGTTTCCTTCCATCCCTGGCACAAGGCCTGCAAGTCAGAGAACCACCGGCCAACTATAAACTCCACTGGGCACATGCCTTGCCCACGTTCCCAGAACACCGGGAAGGGTGGTCAGAAGATCCTTGGGTTGCCAGCTCTGGATTGAGAAATCTCTGGAGAATTTGAGGGTGGACCCTATGGAGGGTGGGGTTTGGGGAGGAACTTCAGTGGGGTGTAATGGCATAGTTTCCACCTTCCTAAGTGGCCGTTTTCTTCAGGTGAACTGATCTCTTGTCGCCTGGAGATCAGCTGTAACCAATGCTCCCGCTAAGCTATGGAGTCCTGTGAGCAAAAAGGCTACTACGTGAGCTACCGGCATTAAAGTTGTGAGCAAGCGATTTGGCTGCTGCATAAATTAGTTTGCTCTGGAGCCCTCCTTCCCGAGCGAAGACAAAAATGAGTGAGCTGGAGGCTAAAAAACTGGGAGTTAGCTCACACTAACTCAGCTTAGAGGGAACATTGCTGTCAACCCTACGCATCTGGAGGCTGCGACAACCCTAGAACATCAGCCATGGTCAGAAACGTGGGGATGTTTTTGCCAAGGCATGTATAACCAGCTCTGCCATGGTTAATAATCATAACAAACAGAAGTTGTGCATGGTGAAATATTACCTTCTCCGCAACTTAAAGGCCCAGCGGGTCTCTCGAGGTCAGAACCTTTGCTTTCAACGGCTCTTTGAAAGCGAGCTGCACTTACTCGTGGAATGAAAAGGACATTACCTGTGATTATGGTCTATTTGTTTTAATGATTGGGTCCTTTCTGCTTTGACGAAGGTGAGCTTTTAAACCGAAGCACGGCAGACTGAAATGGCACTCCTAAGGCGAACGCTCAGCCAACCTTCCCCATTCTCCCGGTCAATAAACGTCTCATAAATTGCTTTGTGATTATGCCTTAATGAAGTATGGCGGCATTGGGAGGGGATGACAGAAACCAGCAGGCCGCTTCAGAAACAAGCAAGAATGATCTCGGCTGTGCTTATAAAACGCCGTCTTAAGCGTATCAAAGAATGAGGCAGATTCGTTCAGGGTTTGCGGTATGGCTTTCCAGAGAGAAACTCCAGCTGGCAAAGAGGCACGAGCAGGGCTAAATCAGAAAGCGAGATGAAACGGCACAATTTAAGAGTCTTGCCCTCTCCATGGTTCGTGCATGTGCTCACCCAGGTCTGCCGTTGCAGATGTTCTGACTGTGCCCAGTCACTAAGGAGACCTCCCTCCCCGTCCCTGGTGGTGAAAAGTGCTATCAAGTCGTAGCGGACTCATGACAACCCTGTAGGGTTTTCAAAGCAAGATATATTCAGAGATGGTTTGCCGTTGCCTGCCTGCCTGCCATTCAGAGGTGGTTTGCCACTGAGAGCCAGTCTGGTGTAGTGGTTAGGAGCGCAGACTCTAATCTGGGAGACCTGGGTTGGAGTCCCCACTCCTCCACATGCAGCTGCTGGTGTGACCTTGGGTCACTCATAAGTCCTTTCAAGAGCTGTTCTCTCAAGAGCAGTCCTTGAAAGAGCTCTCTCAGCCCCACCTACCTCACAGGGTGTCTGTTGTGGGGAGGGGAAGGGAGAGGAGATTGTAAGCTGCTCTGAGACTCCTCTGGGTAGTAAGGGCAGGGTATAAACCCAATATCTCCTTCTTCTGTGTAGTGACCCTGGACTTCCTTGGTAGTACTAACCAGGACTGGCCCTACTTAGTTTCCGAGATCTGACAAGATCAGGCTATCCTGGGCTTATCCAGGTCACTAGAACAAAGTTATTCAAGATGTGAGCTTTCCTGTGCATGCACGCTTAGCCAGGATTCTAAGCTGGAACAATCCTATTGGCTAATGCTTAAGTATAACCAATCAGATGCAAGAGAACTGTGCTGGAACAATCCTATTGGCTAATGCTTAAGTATAACCAATCAGATGCAAGAGAACTGTACTGGAGGGAACAAACCTGATTGGACATTATTGTAACAATGCTATTGGTCCTTAACTATTCTAGGGTGTGGCTACCTCAGCCCCGGATAGTTTAAAAGGGAGCTATGCGCCACTGTTTATGTTGTGTGTTCTTCTGAGGTTCTTGTTGATAATAAAGCTGATTTCACTTACTTACAACCACATTGAGTCAATACTTGACATGAATAGTGGTTATCAAGCACATAAAAGAATGGGGGCTGGGGAGAGAATCAAGGGTGTGTGCTAGGGTTGCTCTGTGGCTTGGGAAAGGCGATTTGGAGGCGTTACTTGGGGAGGGAGTTCATCAGGGATGTGATGTCACTCTAGGACTTACATTTCCCATATCCTCCCTGTCTTCTGAAGCTGCCATTTCCTCCCAGGTAACTGGTTTCCATAATTTAGAGGTCAGCTGCAATTTTGGGAGGACTCCAGATCTCACCTGGAGAATAGCAACAATGATTGTCCCTGATAAAAAAGGGATATTTGGAATACTTGTACCATACCACCCATACCCCATGTGAACCAACGGATATCTGCCAGCCAGTGTTCCTTCTAAGATGAGTGAGTGTGAGCTAGCTCACATTTTTTTAGCCTCTGGCTCACACATTTTTGTCTTCGCTCAGGGAGGAGGGCTCCAGAGCAAACCAATTGATGCAGTAGTCAAATCGCTTGCTCACAACTTTAATGCCAGGAGCTCACAAAACAGAATGTTTGCACACAAGACTCAACAGCTTAGAGGGAGCGTTGCTGTCACCAGTCTCTGTAGGAATTCCAGGGCGGTAGGAGAGAGATGAACCTGCATATTGCCCATTTTAAGAGCAGCAACCGGCAAAAATCCAACCGATGCAGCTTCTCCCAGCATCTCAGGGACCAATAAGGAGGAAATCAAATTGCACGGATTTAAAAAAGGGCTCTGGATTTGTTCTTAATCGTGTTATAAGGTGCCCAACGTTTTAAATGAATTTTGTATTAGGTTTTAAAAAACGAAATGAAAGACAAAGGAAAGTTTTCCTATTTGAATTTCAACCTGCAGTGCAAATGTTAAAGAAACAGGAGCCCTGCTACGGGGTGGGGTGGGTACCAGAAGTCGCGTTATTTTGAATTTATTTGCATAACTTGGGAAAAGGGACCCAGAACGAGCCTCTAAACTGTTCGAACATACCATATCCGTGGAGGTCAAGGTGAACAACCAAGTCGTCTCCTTCGCCCTCGGGCCTTTATACGAATTAAAAAACAATCTATCTGATTTTTAAAGAACTTGTTCGAATGGCTCTGGGTCCTGAGAAGGAGAAAGCGCGCCCTTTCCCCTCACTTCTTTAAAAATACATTTAACACCCACCCCTTTCCCCCAACTTGGTTCGCTCCGTTGCCTTAGCAGCCACCTCAAACAGACGGCTGGAAGCCGCTTGGGAGGTAGGTGGCTGAGTCTTTTGCGCGCTGCTCCCTTTGGGGGGCAGGTTTAAATTTTCCAGCGGTGGTTGGGCGATACCATTGGCTGAGAGGAGGGGGAGTTGTAGGGTGTGTGTGATAAAGGCTGGGTGGAAGAAGAGAGGTTTTCTGAGGCAAAATTGGGCGGCGGGGGGGATGTCCCAAATTCGGTATAGTGGGCGTGTTAAAAAATACAGTCCTGTGTCCTTAACAGCTGTCTAGCAGGCTGAAATTCAACAGGGGAGTCGATGGCGATGAGAGGCAAGGCTGTCTGTGGTTACACCTGTTGAAGTAATACAGGTGTCGTCGTCCCCCCCCCCGTCCAGGCAGTAGCACCTTTAAGACCAAAAAAAGTTTGTACTCAGAATTAAACTTGGAAAACAGAGTGACAGCCACAGTTATACGTCGGGTTCCCAGCCTCCAGGTGGTGGGTGGAAATCTTCTGGGATTATAGCCAATGTTCCCTCTAAGCTGTGGAGTCCTGTGAGCAAAAATTCTACTTTGTGAGCTACTGGCCTTAAAGTTGTGAGCAGGTGATCTGGCTCCTGCATACATTAGTTTGCTCTGGAGCCCTCCTTCCTGAACTAAGGCAGAAATGCGTGAGCCGGAGGCTAAAAAACTGTGAGCTAGCTCACACTTACTCAGCTTAGGGGGAACACTGATTATAGCGCCTCTCCAGTCAGACCACAGAGATCAGTTCTCCTGGAGGGACATTTTGGAGGGTGGACTCTACAGCCATTGTACCCCACTGAGGTCCCTGTTAGGGTTGCCAGGTCTGGGCTGGAAAACACCTGGAGACTTTGGGGGTGGAGCCAGGAGAGGGCAGGGTTTGGGGAGGGGAGGGGCCTCAGCATGGTGCAATGCCATAGAGTCCGCCCTTCCAAGCAGCCATTTTCTCCAGGGGAGCTGATCTCTGTGAGCTGGAGATCAGTTGTAAAAGCGGGAGATCCCCAGGCCCCACCTGGAGACTGGCAACCCTAGGTCCCTGTCCTCCCTAGGCTCCACCCCCAAAGCTCCACCCCTAGGCTCCACTCCCAGTGTCCTGGATCTGGCAAGCCTAACTGATCTCCAGACTACAGAAATCAGTTCCCCTAGAGAAAATGACCACTTTGGAAGGTGGGCTCTGGCACTGTACCCTATTTAAGTCCCTCCCCTCCCCAAACCCCGCCCTCCTCAGGCTCCACCCCCAAAATCTCCAGGCGTTTCCCAACGGGGTGCTGGGAATGCTCCCTCTAAGCTGTGGAGCAAAAATTCTACTTTCTGAGCGACTGGCATTAAAGCTGTGAGCGAGCGAGTGGGCTAGTGCATAGATTAGTCTGCTCTGGAGCCATCCTTCCTGAGCTAAGACAAAAATGAGTGAGCTGGAGGCTAAAAAACGGTGAGCTAGCTCACACTAACTCAGCTTAAAGGGAACACTGCAACTCTATTATACCAGAAATAATAGGGATTATTTCATTAGGACTTGTCCCTCTTAGTTGCTGCTCAACCAATTAAGGTTATGGTGTTTTTCCTAGGTAGTGCTATGAGGGGATCAGGAAGCCGGGTGGCATATTAGACTTCAAAACTCCATGAGATCCTGCCCTTCGAAAGAGGGGAAAAGACATTTCATCCCGTTCTCTGGAGTGGGCTTGCCAACTGACTGGAGAAATTGCTTCAGACCAGCACAGCTAGACACCTGAATCTGAATTCAACTGCTGGTTATTAGTACAGATTTCAGCTTTAGTGTTGCAAACGTATGATGGTTTATGATCTCTTTGTATGTGAATGCTGCTTGTTGGTAAATCGATTTGGTTTTATGGTACATTATGATTTTTAAGGCATTTCATTGGAAACTGTCTTGGAACAAATTTTGGTTGGTGATCGTCAATACTTTTAAGTAAATAAATGTAATTGTAAACTAAATCGAATACATGCCATTTAAATAAAATAAAAATAAGCTGATCTTAAGAGCCGAATCCCAGGGCTCATCCCTGGAACGTGTTGTTCAGAAAATAGAAAATAAAAGTGCCTCTGAGTATGTGCAGAGTACACTGACTTCCACCATTGCTGCTGACCAGCCACAGTCTCAGCTATCCTATATTTATTCATTAAAGTTAAGCACCTGGAATGGTACAAAATATTTGCTGCATCAAAAAATGAGGGAGTCTTGTGCTTATCCAGTAATAATAAGCAAATCCAGAGCCAATCTTCTCCTCAGAAGACAGCAGATAATGTCTCATAGTAAAGTATATAGGAAAGAACAAAATCCAGCCAGATTTCAGGCAAAAAGAGGAATTTTCTATCGTTTATGAACAAAAAGATTATTTTCATAGGACAGCCCAACTGTACTTGGGTTGGAGACTTGCACTAGTGTTATTGTTTTCATTACAGCTTAATCTTCACTTGAAAGAGAAGAAAGAAGAAAACCTTGCCCAATGGATGATATGAAGTCCCCCAGTATTTCCGAAGAGAACATGACTCCTGATTTATGTTTCCTGGAACAGGAAGATGCAGGAAAAGAGAGCATACCAGAAGAATTCCTGCAGGCTGGGGAGAGCTGGAAAGGTTAAATGATAAAACAGGGTGCTATTTCACAATGTAAACCTATGGTGTATTGCCCATGAATTAGTAGCTTCTGGCATTGATAGGCCAGTCTGATACAGTGATACAGAATGTTCATGAACACTTTAGCTACTCAGGGAACAAGCTCATTGGAGTCTTTACTGTCCTGCTTCTGTGAGGGAAAGGACTTACCTGCATGTTTTAGGAACATTTCTGTCCCCCCCCCCTCCGGGTTGCCAACCTTCAAGTAGGGTCTGCAGATCTCCTGGAATCACAACTGATCTCCAAACCACAGAGATCCGTTCCCCTGGAGAGAATGGCTGCTTTGGAGGGTGGACTCTATGACATCATACCCAACCTTACCCAGGATTTACCCCAAATCTCCAGGAATTTTCCAGCTTGGATTTGGCAACACTATGTCTCAGTTTCCCATTTAAACCTGGGTCAATTCTACTTGTGCTACAGCATTTGAGCCTGGACTCTTATTTTGTAGCCATTTGGTGTGGTCTTTCGATCTTGAATGGTTTAGGCCTAATTCACATCACTTGCTAATTTTCAGAATTATCAATTCAGAACACTTGCAGACTGCCTTGCAAGTAGATCCCACCCTGTTTCCTTCACAATTGCTGTAGGGTGGTGTGGAAATAAATTTTAAGAGTTCTGCAGATCAAGAGGAAGTTGATGGCTGCAAGATGGAGTGAGCTCCCGTCTCCAGTTCCAGCTCCTGCCAACCTAGCAGTTCGAAAGCAAGAAATTGCAAGTAGATAAATAGGGACCACTTCGGTGGGAAGGTCACAGCGTTCCGTGCGCCTTGGTGTTTAGTCATGCGGGCCACATGACCACGGAAACGTCTTCGGACAGCGCTGGCTCTTCGGCTTTGAAACGGAGATGAGCACCGCAACCCTAGAGTCGGATTCGACTGGCTTTCGAGCAAGGGAACCTTTACCTTGACCTTTTATGTGATTTTATAGAGTTTTAAGACTTTTATGGTACGCCAATTAGGTACATGGTACCGCTTTGTTAGCCGCCCTGAGCCTGCTCGCAGGATGGGCGGGGCATAAATATAATAAATAAATAAATAAAGCATGCATCCAACTCAGTTTTATCTACTCTGGTGGCAGCTCTCCAAGGGGTCTTTCCTAATACCAGGTGTTTGAGATCTTTTAAGGTCTGGAATTGGATCTGTGGTCTTCTGCCTGCAAAACAAGTGCTCTGCCGCTGAGCCGACAACCCCTTCAGCACTTGATCGCGTCACATGGTTTTGCCACACTGATGTGGGAAAGGGAATGAGAGTGACAGCAAGATTTTAATTCTTCAAGGGCAGCAAAACGAACACCTTATTAGGACCAGCGGTGAACTTCCTTTCGTCATGATCTGATAAAAGGGGGGGGGGGCTATGTAAATATTTAGTGAATATTTTTAACTTGATGGTCGTTGATACCAGCTAGTGAATGTGTGCCCTGACCTGGATGGTCCGGGCTAGCTGGATCTTGCCAGATCGCAGAAGCTAAGCAGGGTTGGTCCTGGTTTAGTATTTGGATGGGTGACCACCAAGGAATTCCGGGGTTGCTGTGCAGAGGCAGGCAATGGCAAACCCCCTGTGTTCATCTCTTGCCTTGAAAACCCTTCAGGGGTCGCCATGAGTTGTCCATAACTTGACAGCGCTTTATACCATTACCAGTAGGGTGTGTGCTTGTGTGTGAACAAGGTGAACCACATGCATGAAGGCATTTCCTTTTAGCTATTAGAAAACCTCCTTGGCACAGCACTTAGAGCTGATTGTCAGTGACAGCTCTGTCACCAAGGTAGAGAGCATCTGTCTGTTTTAAGTCCCTAGGTGTAAAATTGCCTTTGTATATATTTTCTGACAAGAATTATTTTTTCCCCCTAGTAGACTCGGCAATGAAGCTTTTAAGGTGTCACCTCTGGGCCTCCTTATCATGTGTAGGCTTGTCAAGAAGGGGCACCGCAAGCTCGATGTAGTTAATGGACAGAGTCTCTCTCATTTCCATCAGGACTCAGATTCGAAGACGAGTACGATGAAGGGTTCTGCAAAGTTACTTCGGAAGAAGACAGGGAAGATTCTGAGGCTAGTGGGTGAGTGTGGCTGCAGCTATCTGCGATGTCTGTTGCAGATTAGACTTACACATGGTGAGAAGGTATTAAAAAATTCAGAGTATTTTTCAGATGGAGGGGCTGTAAGGATTTGCCTTGTGGGTCAGACCAAAGTTCCGTTGATAAAACATTGCAAAACAAACATTCTTGATGAGGGTGTACAATGCCTATTGCATGAAGGCTTTTTTGTGGCATGACTTGCAAATGTTCAAAAGCGCTCCTGAGCAGTGTTCCCTTTTAGCTGAGTTAGTGTGAGCCAGCTCACAGTTCTTTAGCCTCCGGCTCACAGATTTTTGTCTCAGCTCTGGAAGGAGGGCTCCAGAGCCAACTCATTTATGCAGCAGCCAAATCGCCTGCTCACAACTTTAATGCCAGTAGCTCACGAAGTAGAATTTTTGCTCACAAGACACACAGCTTAGAGGGAACATTGCTCCTGAGCAGCAGGCAGAAACAATCTTGATACTACCATGTGCAAAATCATATAAGATTTGCTTTTTTGTGATGATTTGTCAGCTCACATCATCATCATCATTTCTTCAATTTCTTTTTTTTTAAATAATAATTTTATTGGATTTCCAATCGAGTTTACATACACATCAATTACAAATTTACAAAGACATCACTCTCAATAATAATAAAATATACAGTTCCAACTATAGCAGATCACCACATAGGTCATATATATCTTATACAACTATTAATCCTAACAATCATTTGGTGCATTATTAATTATTTCACCATAAATATAATAAATCTATAATATCAGGGATTTCTTTCTGTTGCATCAAATACTGTAATATAGGAGACCACGTCACAGAAAAATTAGATCATGTTCTTTGAGAGCAGGAATCATTAACACTCTCTGTAATTCTTGCCATTACATACATATTCCATAGCTTAGCATGCCAGTTCTGTTTATTTGGTCTCTGTTTACTTTTCCACTTTAGAGCAACAGCATTTTTTTCCCGCTGCTAAAAGAATGGCAATTTGCTGTATTGTACTCTCTACTGGTATATCTATACTCCATTGATGTAAAAGAAGATGTTCTACAGTATTTCTTCAATTTCTACACCACTCCTAGCTGAAGCTCTCTGGGCAGTTTAGAAGTATTAAAAACAATAAAATACAATAGATAAAAACATTAAGAATTAAACATTAATATAAGATAACATAAAATCATTGAAAACAATAGGCCTGACCCAAAAGGACCTGACCCAAAGTGAAGGAAAACACATGACTAATCATATCGGGCCCCTGCATAACCAGGGAGGTCTTTAAAGGCCTCCGCAAAGAGGGCTGTCTTAACCTGGTTTTAACCTGGTGCTGTAAAGGTGGCAGATTTTGTTTAAAAAGAATGATATCTCTGTGAAAAAAATTTCTCCTCCGTCTCTCACCGAAAGGGAGATCCCAGAACAGCATGCGGCACGGAGCAGCCGAAGACCCATGAGCTACCCGGATCGAGTTCGCATACTCAACTTGCGCCGGAACTTGAACCAGCTTGACAACCTTGCCAGAGAAAAGAGTATAATCTTCCGAAAAACCAGGTCAGTGTGTGTGTGTGTGTGTCCCCTGTCTCTACAGTATGTGGTGGTTTGCAGGGTTTTTGTCCTTTTCCTGCCAATACTGGTATTCTGAGGCCCAGTCTGCTGATGAGGCAGAAAAGGTCCCACACTGGAAGGCAAACTGACACATGCGGTAATGTAGCATGTCTCTGGCTCCCAGAATTCAGTAGGGTCTATAGATGAGGGAATCACAGAGGTTTCCTCCAGCAGCGTTGATTCCTCTTAGCCCAACATGTACTGGGGCCTGCAGACTGAGGGATCCTCACTAGTAGAGAGCCAGTTTGGTGTAGTGGTTAGGGGCGCGGACTCTAATCTGGGAGAACCGGGTTTGATTCCCCACTCCTCCACTTGCACCTGCTGATGTGACCTTGGGTCAGTCACAAGCTCTGGCACAGCTGTCCTTGAAAAAGAGCAGTTTGTGTCAGAGTTCTCTCAGCCCCACCCACCTCACAGGGTGTCTGTTGTGGGGAGGGGAAGGGAAAGGAGTTTGTAAGCCGCTCTGAGACTCCAAGTGAAGGGCGGGGTATAAATCCAATCTCCTCCTCCTCCTCCTCCTCCTCCTCTTCTTCTTCTTTCTTCTTCTTTCTTCTTCTTTCTTCTTCTTCTTCTTCTTTCTTCTTCTTCTTCTTCTTCTTCTTCTTTCTTCCTTCTTCTTTTTCTTTCTTCTTTCTTCTTTCTTCTTTCTTCTTCTTCTTTCTTCTTCTTCTTTCTTCTTTCTTCTTTTTCTTCTTTTTCTTTCTTCCTTCTTCTTTTTCTTCTTTTTCTTTCTTCCGTCTTCCGTCTTCTTTCTTCCGTCTTCTTTCTTCCTTCTTCTTCTTCTTCTTCTTCTTCTTCTTCTTCTTCTTCTTCTTCTTCTTCTTCTTCTTCTTCTTCTTCTTCTTCTTCTTCTTCTGGCAGCCAACCCCCCCCTGCCCCAGGCCCTGCCCCCCCCCAGCACTACATAAACCCCAGCAAGGACTAGGGTTGCTGGTTCCCCCTGGCCACCAGCGGGGGACCTGGGGGTTGGTTTGGGTTGCCAGATCCAGGTTGAGAAACTCCTGGAGATTTGGGGATGAAGTCTGGGGAGTCCAGGGACCTCAAGGGAGTACAATGCTGCAAAGTTCACTGTCCAAAACATCCATTTTCTCCAAGGGAACTGATCTCTGTAGCCTGGAGATAAGCTGTAATCCTGGGGGGTCCCCAGGTCCCACCTGGAGGCTGGCAACCCTTATCCTCTCTGGGATTCCACAGTTCTGGTGATTCCATCTTCTCACAGGGTGACCCTTCTCAGTCCAGCGCTGAGAGGTTGTAGGACATAACAGATGCTGTAAATGTTAATTAAAGGAGTGGGCCTGAGATCTGTAAAGTAAATAATTTCTTTTAAAAGCCTAACCACAGATTGTGTGTGCTCCTTTTCAGGGAAGAACTGAACGCCTGCCATTTTCGGATCCAGACACTAACAATGCAACAAAAGGACGTGGAGAAAGAGATCGAGAGAGAGAAGGAGGCTGGAAATACGTAGGTAGTGCTACCTGCCTGTCAGAGATTACTCCTCTTCCCAGTATTGATTCATAAGGCGTGAGAACGTAACGCAGAACTTTGTTAAGGCTTCCAGCCTCTCCCTGCTTCTGGCAAGGCTCAATAGTGTTGTCCGACACCCTTTGTGAAGTGATGCTTCAGGAGTCAGTGATTAAATCAGGAAACAAAAACCGAGTTATCTCAGGGGGCCACAGCGTGCGGCCCAACATGTTAACCTTTTGCTACGTGCTGTAAAAAAAAAAAACTTGAGCATTTCTGCTGTTGTGTTGCCGATAGCATCTGTGTTTCCATTGTGTACTGTGTGAAGCCGGGGGATATTTGCTCAGCGGAGCTGGAGGTGTAGCAGCTTTGGAATAGCTTGATCTGCTCAGGATTCAGGTAGAGGGTGTGTGATTCCAGTAGGGCAATGCAAACAAGATGCCCGGCAGCTGGTGTTTCTGAAGTCTCTTTGTGTTTCAAGAGCATCAAAGAGGAGGTGATCAAAGATCATTTGATCATGGTAGCCTAAGCAACATTTCGGGGGCAGTTGTACAAGGGAAGGGGCTCATCCTTGGAGTCACTTCCAAGCTGCAAACTTGAAAATTGCATCTTATTATACGTGGGGGGGGGTTAGTTACTAGGAGCAGGCTGAAAGATATACATAACATTTGTAAAGCCATTTGAGATGCTGGGTTGAAAAGTGAAGCGAAATGAACCAGGTGTTCTAGGTGGGAATTAGCATCAAATGTCATGTGTTTCCAAATTTCAGTTTGCTGTGTGTTAGTTTTAGTGCATCAAAATAGGTAAGAAGGCAATTTGTACAGGAACAACTCTATAAAGGTCTATCAGAAGTCAGTCTCTGATCAGTAAGGGTTTTTCATTCAACACAGAGCCAGGTGTCAGTCCAATGAGACCAGATGTGAATAGCTTGGTCCAGGACAGGTAAAGTCTAGGACAGGTACATTACCAGAGGTTGTGACTATACCAGTTCAGTTCAAAAGCTGGCTTCTTGGCGCTTGGGTTAAAATTGTGATTAACTCTTTTTTACCTGAGCAAAATAAGGAACTGGATCATAAGACTGATGTTAAAGCTGATGCTTGTTTTTGTGTAAAATGGCATATAACGTATGAGCATCATACAAATGGCGTTGCCCTAAAAATACTGTTAGAATGGCATGAAAGAAACAAAGAAAAGGGGGAGAAACCACCAGGGAAAATGGGTGGGACAAAAATGTTTACAGCAAGTAGGTATGGCAACTAACAGCAGTGAAAAATGGCATATTTGAAAATCCTTAGCAAGGTCAAATTCCATTAAGCAGCAAATGGAAAACCAGAAAGAATGGGGGCAGGTAATTTCATGTGGGTCGCCATGTTAGTCCGCAGTAGCAGGGGGAAAAATTCAGTCCAGTAGCACCTTAGAGACTGACAAAATTTCCCCGGTTATTGCTTTTGTGAGTTTTTAAGCTCACTTTATCAGATACAAGTAAGAATGAAAGTCCATCATCCTTTAAATCCAGGTCAGAAGGTGTGTGTGTGGGGTTGTTACCAAGAAGGGCCAGTGAGGCTGAAGGCTACATAGATCCTGGTGGACAGGGTTTCGTCCTTGGCAGTCAGCTGACTTGAATGCTCACTCAGGCGGCATGGCTGGCACTGGAACCTAGGGGACACCCTTGAAAAAGAGATCCATCTGTGAAGCTTGTGATGGAAAGAGAGTGCGTAGCCCACACACACACGCCTCAGTAACCCAGTTCATCTTTGCAAAATTAGTAACATCAGCAGAAGGGAACAGGCTGAACTTTATTCAGGTCTCCTTGTCAGTGACTTCTCCCCCCCACCCCCAAACTTGGGAGCTGGAGAAATGCTGTGTGCAGGTCTGGATCCCGAAACTGAAAAATCCGTGGCAAGATGAAAGGGAGACTGTTTCAAAAAGATAATGGCAATATAACGGTGTTTCCTTGTGTACTGGTGCTACATGAGACTGTTAAGAGGATAAGATGGCACAGTGCTTTCTGTAGGTCTTTTTCTCATGGGATTAATTAAAATCCAAGGGAACTGCTATATCCTTAATGGACCTGGTTAGGAATAAACAATGAGATTCATCCATTCATTTTGAGCAGCAAGGTGGCCTCTGATTCATACAGCGATTACAATATTATGATCATAATTCTGTTCTCAAGTACAATAGTACAAACCTGGAGGGATTCCATTTGGTTTTGGAAGCATATTCTGAGTTGGTGCCCCTCCCCTGCACCGGCGCTATCCACTGTCCCAGCCGTCACAGGAAGCTTGTTATTTAGTTCTTCAAAACCCTTACGAAACCTTTTCTTATATGAAAACATTGGGTTTATTGCACCATCTTTCTGTTTCACCTGCTTCAGACCCCTTTATGCAGCTGTGAGTGATCAACTGAGCACTGTAGAGTTTTTAGCTGGCCCCGCTTGCTCAGGTTGCGTGAAACCTCTTCATGTATTTCTAGAAGCACTTCTGGCTCATTGGCAAGCGACGCTGCATGCTTGGACACTTATCCAGAAAAGTGGACATGTCATTTTCACACTGAGAGAATTTTTCAAAGTGGTTATTTCAGTCGTAGCCATGGTGGTCCATTGTGTTGCTAAATTACCCGAGAGCTCGCCAGCTTGCTGTTGTCTGTGGTGCAGCGTTGCCCGTTCTGTGCAGTTGGACTAATTTCTCATTATCTTGTGCTAAGAAGAAGAAGAAGAGTTTGGATTTATACCCCCTGCCCTTCACTACCCAAGGGTGTCTCAGAGTGGCTTACAAACGCCTTTCCCTTCCCCTCCCCACAACAGACACCCTGTGAGGTAGGTGGGGCTGAGAGAGCTCTGACAGAAACTGCTCTTTTTTCAAGAACAGCTCTTATCAGAACTACGGCTTGCGCAAGGTCATCCAGCCAGGTGCAAGTGGAGGAGCGGAGAATCAAATCAAGTTTTCCCAGATTAGAGTCCGCGCACTTAACCACTACACCAAACTGGCTCTCTAAAAGTCAGCACTTTGCTGAGAGGGGGAGTATTGTAATAGCTACCCAGCAGCTTGTAGCTATGTTCAGAATACTTATCTGCTATGGATATGCAATTTTTCACTCCCCAAACTTCAATTTTTGCATGTTGGTTGCATTCTTTGTTTTTGCTGATGGGGGGAAACCTAGTGTGTTTCAGTTTGGTGTAGTGGTTAACAGCGGTGGACTCTAATCTGGAGAACCGGGTTTGATTCCCCACTCCTCCACATTAAGCTAGCTGGGTGACCTTTGGTCAATCACAGCTCTCTCAGAGTTCTCTCAGCCCCACCTACCTCACAGTGTGTCTGTTGTGGGGAGAGGAAGGGAAGGTGATTGTAAGACGCTCTGAGACTCCTTCAGGTAGTGAAAAAGGACCAGTCTGCATCTAGCATTTGTTCTGCTGTTTTACCAAACCCACACTGGAACAGAAAAAGATGCAGCTCAAAACCACATTCAAATACCTTGGGCCAACTGACTGCAGAGTCACCCCTGAATGGCCATAAAACGGCCATAAATCTATGCAGACAGCTACCATAAAACCGAGAGATCAGACAAAAGGAAAGCAGCATGCAGTTTGGACACTGCCATAAAATCCAGCAATCAAAGTGAAAGTGGCATGCAGTGTAGAGGGGAATTTCTGTTCCAGCATGGATTTGGTAAAACAGTGGAGCAGATGTGTAATGTATCCAGTCCAGACAAGTCCAGAGACAAATGTCGAGCTTCGCTCCATAGAGACAATGGACTATGCGGATCCTAGCCTGCTCCAATCAGGGGGCTAGGTTCCCGGCTGAGAGCCTATGGGACTCTCGGCCACTGTAAATAACCTATAGGGAAGTAGGGGTGTGTTTTGGGTGGCGGTTTCTCGGGGAATATAAGCTGGCCTGCGAGCCGGCCAAAGTTGTCTTGTTCCGGATAGAATAAAGTACGCTTTGCTGAAATCACTCTCCGTTTGCGTACTTTTCAAGATGCTAGATGCATATTGGACCAAGGTCTCTCCCTTCCCTCTCTTTTTTCTCTCTGATGTTTGTAAAGTGTACAGCCCTCTCACCGCTCTGGTTCCCCAGCTGTGAGGTGGGAGGCAATTTGCTGTACATTTCCCCCGATTTGTTTGAACTCAAAGCCGTCGGCAGTTTGTGTGCTGGGATCAACTGCGTTGTGAACAAACTTTGCAGCCGCCACTGCTATTTGTCAAGTTAATATAATTGTGTCAAGGCATAACAAACTAATAAAGGCGAGTTAAGTGCCGAGCGGAAAGGCTGATGAGCAGAAGTAATGGGCTGAGGTGCCAGCAGTATCACAGTAGAATAAATTCTCCTGTAGCAGATCCTGCAGAGAAAACCAGCGGTCCCCTTTTGGCAGACAAGGCCAGGCCGCGAGATCTCTCTTTTCTCTTCAGGAATTGCGTGGCAGGGGGAAATTCTATCTCGAAACATGTGAGAGATCTATTACTTCTGGGAAAAGAGCTAGATTCTTAGAGACCAACAAGATTTTCAGGGTATGAGCTTTGGAGAGTCAAAGATATCTGACAGAGATATTAACTGCACTGACCTGAATAGCCCAGGGTAGCTGGATCTTGCCAGATCTCGGAAGCTAAGCCGGGTCGGCCCTGCTCAGTATTTGGCATACTAGGGCCCCTGCCACATGGGGGGGAAAAACACCGGCACCAAAAACCCACCAAAATAGACACGCCACGGTGGTATCCCACGGATCCCATGAGCTGCGGCGCCGTTGCTCCCTGGCACAATCAGATGCCGGGGAGGAAGCCACGGTCGGGAGACCGAGGCGGCTGGCTGCGCATGCATGCGCATGCGCAGTTTGGCCAGGAGCCGGGGATGCGCCGGCAGAAGGATGCGCCGGCGATCCCACGGCTGCACTTGCCGCAGCCATTCAGGTTAGACCTCCTCAGGAGGTGGTTTAGTTTAGATGCAGGTCTTTGGCCGGAAGGGCCAGATCGGGGATGGGTGCACAATGTTTCCCAGATGTTGCGGTGGGATCACGCCCATTTGCTGCGTCCCCGATTTATCCCTCTCCCGGCCCAAAACGTTTCGTGTGATCGGGGCCTTTGGCCCTCAACGTGAGCGACGTAGCACGTCACTTCCTGTGATGTGCTGGTGGCGCACCACCGAGGAGCTCCCGGAGCCCGGCGAGGCTCCCCTGCCAGGCAAGGTAAGAAGACTTGGCAACCCTACTATCCGCTGGGAGAAGGTTACCAATCCTTCCTACAGAGGCTGATCTTAAACTATCACAGGCCTTGCTTTTTAAATTTTAATTTGTAGTACGTTTTTATCCTGCATTTCTTCAGTTGCAGAACTCAAGACAGCTCAGATAGGATTTCCAGGAGGCCGTTGAGAAGTAATGGGTCCAAGAACCCACAGAACTCAGTGATGGTTCCCACTGGCCGATCGCCATTGGGGTTACATGTGGGAACACTCTCTGGGCAGTGAAGTGTTCCTAGACTCCGGGTTGACTCTGCCTACCCATGGTGGCAGTCTTGACGTGGAACGTTTCCAGGCCAAACCCAGCCTTGGCCTCGGCATCAGCAATCTGTCTCCTGAATCTTAGCCTGAGGCGTATGCTCTGATACTCCTTATAACCCCGCCCTGGCAACTGGCCACAGCCTTCTCTGAGGATAGCAGCCGGGCTCTAGTTTCTGCTGTTGGGTGTGGCCTATTATGCTAATGAGTTCCTGCTGGGCTTTTTCTACAAAAAATGCCCTGGAAATTCCCCTCTGCATCGCATGCTTCTGTCGCTTCCTTTGATTATCAGGTTTTATGGTAGCTTCCACACTCCATGCCATAGATTTATGGCCGTTTTATGGCCGTTCAGGGGTGACAGTTGCAGTCACTAGGCATTGCCCCGAGGTATTTGAATGTGGTTTTGAGGGCATTTCCGCACTGTCACTTTTTGTCACTTGTTTTTCCCTATTGCTTTCGGTCCCCCCCCTCCTCCACATGTGTTTTGCTTCGGGGACGACTAGAGAGAGCAAAACACACTGGGGGGGGGGGAACCCTGAAGCAATAGGGACAAACGAGTGACAAAAATGAAAGTGCGGGCTAGTTGAGAAAATGTGGAGTGAATGCTAGATGCAGAATTACCCTTGGTCTTGCAAACATGACCCTCTTCCCTGCTGGAGTTCGGTATGCTGCATCAGATCAACCTTTGGATCTTCAGTCCCAAGCCCAAAGTTCTGTCTCTAGTGATCCTCTATTGGAGAACACCAATTCCAGGTGTGTTTCCTGGCATTTATATGCCTAGGAAGTATGCCCCTACCCAGGGCTATTTTTGGGCAGTAACGCACAGGGACGGAGTTCCGGCTGGCTCCCAAGTTGGCCACGCCCATCAGGAACTCATTAGCATAATAGGCCACACCCAACAGCAGAAACTCATTAGGGTTGGCTACATTAGGGGTGTGTGGCCCAACATGCAAAGGAGTTCCTGCTACAAAAAAGCCCTGGGTTTTGACAACAAACAAGGTAAACAGAATAACAAGCAAAAGGTGGGTGTGGCTGGATGACCACACTTCTGGTAACATGGAGGTGTGGCCAAATGTGCTATTGAGCTGTGCTGTCAGGGGTGTGGCCCAATATGCTAATGAGTTCCTGCTGTTGGGTGTGGCCTATTATGCTAATGAGTTCCTGCTGGGCTTTTTCTACAAAAAGAGCCCTGCCTACCTCTCATCCATATGGGATTTTTTTAAAGCTACCTACAAAACTTAATTTCTTTTTCCAGAATTGCTAACCACTTCAGAATAAGCTGCAATGTCTGTAAAAATGCTCTCATTTCAGTAATTGTCAGTCAACCGGTGAACGGAATTTTAAAGAGACTGCAAGGGAACGGACACTTTAGCAGCGTAATTGAAAGGCCACACCATTAATATAAACTGGCAGAATTCTGAAAACAGAAGCCTTACCCTCAAGGCACTATAATTGTTTCTTTTTTTACGTACAAGGTTTTAACATTCATTATTTCCAATTTTCTTCTCCTTTCTTTTTCTTTTCCGAACAAACATAACAGTGCTGCCGTGTTCCGCCTACAGGCAACGCAGAGGCGTTTGTGTGGTGAACTGGGAAATGAAAAGGACCTGGAGTCCAAAATTGCTGAGATGCTGAATGAAAACATGTAAGTCAAAGAGGGAGGAAAAAGGTGGCAAAGGGGATTGGTTGTTATAGTCTTCTATTAATACCTAGCAATTTAGCCCAGAGTCCAAAAAACCTACTTAATGTTTCCTGCTTTTAAGCTGGGAGGATTAATCAATAAGTATGTAAATGTGTTAACATCTAACATTTTAATGGACTGAAAATGTGAAAGGCAGGCAGCCTATTAAGAAAGTTTGGACTTTGCATTTTCTGTCCTTTCGGGAAACTGTCAGAAGCATCTAGGAATAAAATGTTCATACCTTGCTGATTTTTTCCAGCCAGCCCATTTGGAAAGGGGTGTCTGTCCCACCTTTCCCACGAGATCAGAGCCCTTGGGAAGAGAGAAAGGGATTTAGAACTTCAGAGTCCCCCCACCCCCACCCCAGCAAGGGCATTTGACAAAGGAGACGTCAACCCTAGATGGGAAGTCAGGGCAGATGAGACAGGTACAGTGGGAGAAGGATAGTGGGAGAGGTAGGGATGAGGAATCATGGCCTGAGATCACCTGTCTAGAAGGCAAGGAGCTGGTTTGTATGATTTTCCAGGCAGGCCCCTTTCACAAACAACTGCTCGGATTTATGGTTTTCTCAAACAAGCAGTGTAAGGTCAGAGCAGCAACTGTTCCCTTCTGAGCATAGGAAGATAGCAAGTCTATTTATGGAGGAGACGCTGTGGTTTCCCACACGTTTGTTCAGTCTGACTGCGCGCATGAGTAGAGAAGTTGCCTGAGCAGTGATCTTGTCAAAGAGAACCTCCTAGCGAGTCCCTGAAACAGAAATCCCTGGTGTCCAGTCTTGGCCAAGAATATCAGCTGGTTCCCACAATGACTGTTGTTTGGATGGAAACTTGGAAATTCAGGGGAAAGGAAGGAAGCCTTCCACCCCAAATTTTCCTCCACTCCCCTCCAAACCCACCCATTTCTGTCACATATTGTGAGGTCTTTCCAGTGGTCAGGGTCCACGGTCAGTCGGCTGGAGGTGAGCAGCCCAAACCCACCCATTTCTGTCACATATTGTCAGGTCTTTCCAGTGGTCAGAGTCCACGGTCAGTTGACTGGCAGTGGTGAGCAGTGTAATCCAAGATGGCTGGAGGTTGGGTATCCATAAGTAGCAACCATGCATCTGATGGACCAGGGGCAAGAAATATAGCTCAGGACACGCATGAAGTCAAGGAAGCAGCTAGGGTTGCCAGCCTCCAGGTGGGGCCTGGAGATCTCCGGCTTTTACAACTGATCTCCAGCTGACAGAGATCAGCTCCCCTGGAGAAAATGGCCACTTTGAAGGGTGGACTCTATGGCATTGTAACCATGCTGAGCCCCCTCCCCTCCCCAAACCCCGCCCTCTCCCGGATCCACCCCCAAAGTCGCCAGGTATTTCCCAACCCAGACCTGGCAACCCTAGAAGCAGCAATGCAGAAGAAGTGTGAGGGGGTGAAGAGCTGAGCCAGGCACTGTCGTCTCCCACAGACACAAATTGCTCCAATGGAAGAACAGACTCAGAAGATGGATCTTCATAGGGTCTAGTGGTCTGAGATTGGTCCCTGAGGGTCAGCTGACACAAGTGCTTGGTCGTGTAAAGCTGCCTTTTGTAGCTTAGACTCTGGGCCCATCTAGTTCAGAACTGCTTTGTCTGACTGATTTAAACCAGTCCATGGTCTTTCCCCGGCATCTCTTATGTGAGATTCTTTAACAGGAGGTGAATTAAAATCTGGAGCCTTGTGCACACAAAGCCATTGCTCTACCACTGAATCTCAGCCCAGTTATGTGGCTGAGCTGGTACGACAGCCTTCTTTTTGAAGCAAGAGACTCAGCCTGCATGGCTACAAAAAAAGGGGATTAGTCTGCAAAAAAAGGGGGTTAGATAGATTCATGGAGGATGTCTATCAATGGCTACTAGGCATGGTGGCTGAGGGGAGCCTCCACATTCAGAGGCACTAAGCCTCTGAATCCCAGAGCCAGGAGGCAACATCAGGGGAAGGCCTCTGCCTCTATGCCCTGTTGTTGGCAGTCCAGAGGAACCGGTTGGCCACCGTGTGAGACCGGATGCTGGACCAGGTGGGACCACTAGTCTGAACCAGCAGGGCTCTTCTTTTGTTGCCGGTAGCACAAGGGCTAAGGCACCAGAGCGTAGCTGCTGGGAGCCCCACCTTGAAATGCCTGTTCCCGCACTGTGTATGTCTTCCTACGCACACACACGTAATCCCCACTTGGTGGCGCACTGCATAAAAAGCCCTTTCCTCAGTGGTTACCAGCTGAACAAACAGTATGCCAACCAGAAGACTGTTTTACCCTAAAAGACCAAAGAGGTGCACACGAGAGGTAACGCTTCCTATTTGGTCTCTGTGCCCCCCTCGGAGCCGTCCAAAGTAAACGTGCAAATATAAATTCTAGGTTTAAAAATGATTTAATTTGTATCAGTGGATGACCCTGGAGGATAATTTTCTATTGGTAAGGAGGGAATAAGAGAAAGAGAGTGTGCTGTTCTCCATCGAACTCACACAGATGGCCACTTTGGAAATGAAACGTTTAAATGGGTGGGGTTGTGAGGGCAACTAAATCAAGAACGAAAGACATTTAGAGCTTAATAGGTCATCTTTCAGGTCATCCCCTGCCCTGAAAGGGGGCCGTTTATATCTCAGCCATCCCCGACAGCTGTTTGTGTAACCTACTTTTTTCACACTTTTAGTGTTTCAGTGGAGCCCTGCCTGATAGCACCAGTTTGGCCTTCTTTTGTTCCGAAATGGTGGGAAAGGATGGACAGTCCTGTTTCCACACACCCCTATGGAGAAAGAGTTGTCAGAAGGGAAAACGGGCATAATTAGGGTGGTGTCTCAAGTGGGCGAGGCACTTAGCATAAAAACAGTCATAAAATAAAATCATTGTTGTCATGGTCGGGGATAATTCCCCAGTTGGATCATCAGTAAAGGTGGTTAACTTTCTCCAAAAGCAGAGGCCATTTCGGGGGAGATCGCGGGGGATCGCAGTTCCCCCAAGTGAGGTACGGGGGGCGGGGCACATGACGAAGCCCCGCCCCCTGCTTCCGTCCGCCCTGCTTCCGGTCCTCATTCAGCCAGGAGGAGGCAGGAGAAGAGGGAGGGTAAGTTGCTTCCTCTCCGCCTCTCCCCACCCCTGCCTGCCTGGGGCCAGGGAGGGCTTTCGTGGGGCTTCCTTGTACTCCTGCCGGCCTTTCAGGTCCACCGCCGGGCCCCTCATGGGGCTCGGCAGTGGAGCTGCAAGGCCGGTGACGGCGGCCGGGACCGTTGGGGGCGGGGTGTGTGGCCTTATGACACACTTCCGGTGATGTCAGGGGGTGTGGCCTTATGACACACTTCCGGTGATGTCATGGGGTGTGGCATATGCTAATGAGTTATGCTAATGAGTTCCCCTAGCTCTTTTTCTACGAAACGACCCCTGTCCAAAAGACAATTTGCCTGGTCACTACCCATCTTCCCTTGCTGTATGCAACCACGGGAGAGTGTTTTGTGTGTTTTAATGGGGTAACACTGGGGCCAAATACGCTCAGCCAGTACTTTATATGAACCAAGTGTGCCACCTTAGAACTGCTAGGGGTTTCTTCACAGGCCGGAAGTGAGCAAAATCTCCCTGTTTCGTTTCTTTTTTATATTCTTTCAGTTTTCTACTTTTGGTTGCTGGTTTTGTAAATTGGTTTGCCTTGTGTGAATGCGCACAGCTTTTATATGCAATCCACACTGCATTGGTACAATGTACATGATTATCCTGATAGTTTCCAATCCTGGTTTAATGACACAGTACTTAAAAATGCATACATTTTAGAGGGGAAGAAATTAGTGAAAGCAAACAAAATGGTGTGGACAATCAAGAATCATGGGTATGAGTGGCAGAAGGGAGAAATAAGGATTTTTTTTCAAGGTCAAAACAGCAGGCGTAGGAAAGCATGGTCTGTTGTAGAATTACTTCAAGAGTTTATGCCCTGACCTGGATAGCCCAGGACAGCCCGGTATAATCCGATCTCAGAAGCTAAGCAGGGTCGGCCCTGCTTTCTATTTGGATGGGAGTCCTCCAAGGAATACCAGGGGCATGATGCAGAAGCAGACAATGGCGAACCACCTCTGAAATGTCTCTTGCCTTAAAACCAAGTCCAGCTCGCCACCTAGTGGTGCATTATACTAAAAGAGCTAGAACGTCTGGCTGCCAATCTTCAGATCTCCTGGCTATATTACTGCCATTTGATAATTAATCAATCAAGAGCTTATATATCTGTTGGGTTTCTTGTATTTTTTTTTCAAGTGAGGACCAGGATTGTGTGCTTGACAAACAGTCACCATCACCACCACCCCTGAATTTTCCTAGCTTCCAAAGACTTTACGGAAGGGAGTGGCTTGTCCCTTCATTTCCATCTGTGAAACCAGAGGAATGGAGGAAGAGGGAAAGCGAAGGACAGAAAGGGTTCCTTTCCCCACGGCTCCCTCTTTGGTCACTCATTCATCTCACCAACTAATGGTGCAGCTGTGATTGATCTCGTTGTGCAAGGCCGAAAAAGTAACCTCCCAAAATGCTCTTAAACTGCACTGTGCTTTGATCATGCAGTGTCTGACTTTCAATGCCTCAATAAATTGCCTGATACCAAGGCAATTTGCCCATCCAGTTCAGTGCCATCTGCTCTAAGTGGCACCAGCTCTGTAGGACCTCAGGCAGAGAAAGCCTTTTTCTGTTTGCTCTTGTTTTTACACTGTCCAAATCAGCAAACCTGAGATTATTTAAGCGGAGGCGCCAGAGACCTTCAGCATGCCAAATTCCTGCTCTGACCCTAAGCCACATCTTTTGTCCCATCCAGTGCTCCCTCTAAGCTGTGGAGTCTTGTGAGCTAAAATTCTACTCTGTGAGCTCCTGGCATTACAGTTGTGAGCGAGCGATTTGACTACTGCATAAATTAGTTTGCTCTGGAGCCATCCTTCCTGGGCTAAGATAAAAATGTGTGAGCCAGAGGCTAGCTTGATCATGCTCACACTAACTCAGGTTAGAGGGAACACTGGCCCCATCCCCAGGCATGCCTTCAGAATCAATAACTGAAGTGAAATGCTGGCTACACTCATAAAGCTAGATTCCAGCTGATATGTTAATCGGTTTTCGGTGTTGATTAGTCAAGATAAACTGTTGCCTTTATTAAATTAGCTTGGCTTTCATGGGATTGATACGGCTGTAACATTTTATTCTGTTTGTATGCTGAAAGCACTTCTCTCTGCAGCTTGTGGGCTCTTTTAGTGTTTTTATTGCAAGCTGCAATGAATTCTTTGGAAGCTGGCTGGATGAGCATTCCCACCAATAAATATTTTAGCTAGCTATTGTCATCGTTGGAAAGCAAGCCGGTTGACGGGCCTAATTAACGGCAGACCCTCCCTTGTGTGTTTTATAAGGCTTGGGATGTGGAAGATCGAAATTGAACAAGGCAAGTTTGCAGACCTCCGCAAGCAGATCACACGGGACGAGAAAGAGCTTGACCTGCAGCACCGAGAGCAGGCGGAAGGACGGCTCCAGAAGCAGATGGAGCGAGCAGTGATGGTGAACCGGAAGTGCCAGGCTGTAGAGAGGTTAGCTTGGAGGCTGTTGCACATGTGGATGCTTTAGGGGACCAGAAACAGCGAGTAATTAGAGCAGTCAGTCATGGGGGGCAGCAGGGTAGCCAAGTGGGGTGACCATAATGTACTACTATACATATAATGTACAAGTATAATCTTTCTCAGGCTGTTATGCTCAGGTCTCAAGTATTGATGCACAGTCCTGAGAAGCTGAAACTTAGCTGACCTCTAGTAGAAAGCCCTCTCCCGTTAGATAGATAGACAGATAAGATAGACGATAGATGGATGGATGGATGGATGGATGGATGGATGGATAGATGATGGATGGATGGATGGATGGATGGATGGATAGATAGATAGATAGATAGATAGATAGATAGATAGATTCATTCCAGGCTCAGTAACCCAGTTGCTTCCAGATCCTTGACTAACAGCAAGCACGAGTTCCGTTGACTAGGACTTTAGGAGGTCCTGCCCCATTCAAGAGGGGAGGCCCGGACTCCTCTTTTCACTTGTGTTTTACCTCTTTTCAGAGAACAGCAGGAGACCTGGGAGGATTATGAAAAAAAGGTTTCCAAAGCTTTGGATGATGCTCAGAGGAACCGTGAAAAAGCTGTACAGTTTCTGAAGTCCAGCTTGGCAAGGTCTTTCCATTTAGACATTTCAAAAGAGCAATACATAAAATTAGAAGAGTTACAGGAGAACATGAGAAGAGTGCTGCTGTATCAGACCCAAAGGTCCATCTAGTGTAGCACCGAGTTTCACACAGTGGCCAAACAGATGCTCCCAGGAGGCACACAAAGCTGACAGCCTTCATTGGCTGTTGTCCCCCCCCCCTGGTATGCAAAAATGTATTGCTTCTCAGCCTTGGAGGTCCCTCTCAAATACCATAGCTAATAGCAATCCATTACCCTCAATGCATTTGTGTAATCTTTTCTAATAATTGGTTCTCCTGGATTAGTTGCACCCAGGGGTCATTTAGTCAGGAGTGGCCATCCCCTGTTGTTTCCCCCCAGTACTCAGTGGTATACAGCCTCTGGGCCTGGCGGTTCTCTTTAGCCATCGTGACTAATGGAGACTGGTACATGCATCCTCTATGAATTTTCCGGTATTTCTCTATAGCTATCGGCTTTTTTTGTAGAAAAAGCCCAGCAGGAACTCATTAGCATAATAGGCCACACCCAATAGCACAACATCATTAGCATATTAGGCTACACCCCAACAGCACAGCTCACTGGCATATTAGGCCGCACCCCCATGTTACCAGAAGTGTGGTCATCCAGCCACACCCACCTTTTGCTTCTTATTCTGTTTACTTTGTTTATTGTCAAAACCCAGGGCCTTTTTTTGTAGCAGGAACTCCTTTCCATGTTAGGCCACACACCCCTAATGTAGCCAACCCTAATGAGTTTCTGCTGTTGGGTGTGGCCTATTATGCTAATTAGTTCCTGCTGGGCGTGGCCAACTCGGGAGCCAGCCGGAACTCCGTTCCTGTGCGTTCCTGCCCAAAAATAACCCTGATAGCTATCAAAGCAAGTGGCCTTTTTCACATCTTGTGGCAGTGAATTCCATGTTAATTACACCTTCCAGGAAGTATTTCTTTTGACCGTCCAGAATCTGCTGTCTGTCAGTTAATTTGAGTGACCCTTCTCGTGTTACAGGAAAGGGGGGGGGGATCTCCCTGTCCTCCAAACCATGCTTAACTATGTGAATCTGTGTCGTAGTTCATGCCTCTGCCTAATCTCTTTTTCCCTACTACACTGAAATACCCCACATTCTCTTGAGATCTTTAACAATAGTAGAACCAAAACCATTGTCACAAATAAAACAAATATGCAAAAAACCCACCACAAATAGGGAACTTTCATTCATCCCTAGCTAGGGTTACCAGGTTCCCCTCCCCCCGGCCTCCAGGGGGCAGGGTTGCCAGCTCCAGGTTGGGAAACTGCTGGAGATTTGGGGGTGGAGCCCGGGAAGGACAGGGACCTCCGTGGGGTACAGCGCCATAAAGTCCACCCTTTAAAGTCTCCATTTCCTCCAGGGGAACTGACCTCTGTAGTCTGGAGCTGAGCTGTAATTCCAGGGGATCCCCAGGTCCCACCTGGAGGCTGGCATCCCTATAAAAGCATCTCAGAAAGTCCATCGATGAGCTTTCAGTGTTGACGGCACTGAAGATGGCCACGTGTCTCATTGGTCGTGTCCTTCCAAACAGGGTTCGTGAGAAAGAAGCAAGGCAGGAGCAGCAGCACCAGGAGTACATGTGCAGGAGGATGGAAACGGTGTTATCCCTGAAGAACAACATCACTTCAACTCGGGTGCATCCCCTGACCTCATCTCTTGGGGGGCAGCAGCTTTACAAGCACGGGGAAAGAGAGGGTGAAGAAAAAGGCCCAGCATATTGTCAGCAGATATTCTGAGCATATTGTGAACCGAGCTCCTGTCGAACAGATATATTAAAGCTGCTAGGCTCATTTGCACATGAAAGCTATTACTTCATTGCTCACCCCTGACTCAGTCATCTGCGAATAAAGTTAAGCAGCAAGCAGTGCCAAAGCTGGTCCCTCCGCTTACGTCTGTCCCTTGAGAATACTGTCATCTTATTCCTTTCCTCTGAAGACAGCAGATCCATTTCAGCCCGTTTTAAGTCTTCAGCATAGCCACGCCCCTCAGAATAAGCTGCCAGATTCCGTTCCAATTTTTCCCAACTGATAAACTGTGCCTTTTTATTGTCATTATCATGTAGGAGAACTTCCGAACCCTTCAGACCCGGGATAAAGCCCTTGCGCTGGAAGCCAGAGAGCAAGAGCAGAAAATGAAGGAGGCCATCCAGGCGCAGGGCCTCGATGTCACCCGGGAGCTTTTGCTCCATAAACGACAGGAAGAGTTCGAGAGGCAGAAGAAGTAAGTTTGCGCTTCGTTTGTACGAGGCTTCCTGTTGATGGATGGATCGATTGTGTTTTGCCCTGCCTTTCATCCTAGTCCAGCCGCTACCCTGCACTGGCCCTGCCTCGGTTTTGCAATCCAAAGAGCCGAGATTTAATTCCTAGCATCCTCTGCCAGCCCTGCAACCTGAGATCCTTTTTACCTAAGACCGTTCCTTGCCAAGAGTCCAGAGAGTTGCTGTCATTTGGACCGGATCCTCAGACCAGCAGTGATCTGGCAGTATTGGGATTGCTCCTCAAGACTGTGATATATCCAAATTTCATTTCACAGGGGCTTGTGCAGGGGCATCTGTCTGCTGGAACGTGGGTAGTATAATCGCTATAAGGTCACATTTTCTATACTAGGAATTTGGCCTTGTTGGGAAATTGTGTCTGTCTGTGACGCGCGCACACACACATGGTTTCTTTCTGTATATTCTTAAGCATCAGTCCTAGCTAATACATCAGTTCAGAGGCTCAAAGGGAGATATCAGGGAGGCACTTGGACATTGAATGCTACTCACAGCCAGTGTTCCCTCTAAGATGAGTTAGTGTGAGCTAGCTCACAGTGTTTTAGCCTCCGGCTCACACATTTTTGTCTTAGCTCAGGAAGGAGGGCTCCAGAGCAAAGTAATTTATGCAGCAGCCAAATCGCTCGCTCACAACTTTAATGCCAGCAGCTCACAAAGTAGAATTTTTGCACACAAGACTCCACAGCTTAGAGGGAACATTGCGTCACAGCAGCATTCAAACTGGTATGAATAGCGTCACTTCCCCCAAAGCCCTTGCAGCCTTCTGCAAAGACTAAACCTTTCCATAGCCAGCTGCAAAAACTTCATTGGCTAAAAACTAACAGCACCGAATTGTTTCCAGGCTGTAGCTCAGACTAGCTCACCAGAGCCTGGAAACTAAGCAGGGTCGGTCGGTCGGTCCTTGGATGGGAGGCCACCAAGAAAGGTTAGGATGGCTATGCAGAGGAAGGCAATGGCAAACTGCCTCTGCCTATTTCTTGGGGAGGGGCTGTGGTACAATGGTAAAGCATCTACTTGGCATGCAGAAAGTCCCAGGTTCAACCCTCGGCATCTCCAGTTTAAAGGATGAGGAAGGTAGTGGGTGTTGTGAAAGATCTAAAGCAGAGCCCCCAAAGAACCACTGCCAGTCTGAGTAGGCAGTACTGACTCTGATGGACCAGGGGTCTGATTCAATGTGAGGCCGTTTCATGTTTCCAGGCAGCTGCAGTATGGCAGAATTGCCAACCGTCAGCAGCCTGCGGCCTCTAAAGCCGGGGTGGCCAAACTCGCTTCACATAACAGCCACACAGAATAAACGTCAGATGTTTGAGAGCCGCAAGACATGGACAAATATCACACACTTTTTATTGAAAAATATGCAAATTTGCTTTTTATTAACATTAAATTAGACTGTGTGAAAGAGCCGCATGCGGCTTCCGAGCGGCAGTTTGGCCACCCCTGCTCTACAGGCTATTTACGTAGCGAACTACGAGAGGGGATGCAGTAATAATAATAATAAATAAAAAATAAAAAATAAAAAAAATAAAAAACGAGAGGGGAGGCAGAGAGACGGCAATTTGCAAATGTATTTTTTTAGAAAATGTATGTGCTGCCTCTCTAGACACCTGCTCGAGACAACTCAACATAATAAAAATATATATAATAAAACTCTAAGACAGCATAAAAACAACCCAGAGGCATTGGAATACCGTAAAACAATGCCCAACGGCTTAAAATGGTTGATCATAAAACTGTCTGCAGGGTAGAAGCAGACCGTAATGGATGGGGCCTCCTCAGTGAAAGGCCTGGTTAAAAATAATGCTTTGGCTTGGTATCTATAGAAGAGTGAGGTAAGTGCCAGGCAAGCTTTAGAGTGGGGTACATTCCAGAGGTGAGGTGCAACCACTGAAAAAGCCCTGTCTCCGGTTGTCATCCACTTCAGCTCTGCAGGCTGGGCCCCAGAGAAGATATTAACTAGTGAGTGGATTTCAAGGGGCTGGTTCTCCAAGTGCCTTGCTGAGAGGAAATTTAGGCCCTTGAAGGTCAGAAGCAATACTTTGACTTGTTTCTAGAATCAGATAAGCAACTAGTGTAGATCTTTCAGCATGGGAACAATGCGATCTTTGTAGCCAGGGGTCATTTCCTGCAGGAGCGCACAGGAGCAGAGCTCCGGCAGTAAAGAGCCCAGGGGGCGGGCCCATGCAACAAGCCCCACCCCCTGCTCCCAGCAGCCCTCAGTCAGAGCAAGAAGCAGCCAGGTAAGTTGCAGAGCCCCACCCCACCCCCACGGCCCCAAACAGTCCAGTGGCACCTTTAAGACCAAGTTTTATTCAGGTACAAGCTCTCCCTCCTCTGCGAGGACAGATCTGCACGTCCCCCCCCCCCAATAGCTAGCAATCCAAAACAGTCCAGTGGACCCTGAGCGGTGGGTGTTGCCTTCTGACACACTTCCAGTGATGTCAGGGGGTGTGGCATATGCAAATAAGTTATACTAATGAGTTATGCTAATGTGCTCCTGCACCACTTTTTCTACAAAATGACCCCTGTTTGTAGCTAACTCCTGACAATAGCCAGGAGTTAAATTGGACTAATTGGACTAATTTAAGTCTCTGGACAGTTTCCAAAGGCAGCTTCATGTAATTTAACTTGCATGCGACCTGAGTGTGGATCACTTTGGCCGGATCATGTTCGTCAAGGAATGGCTGATTAAACCTGAGCCTTCAACTGTAGCCCAGGATCCAGCGGCATCCCCAAGCTACAAACTTGCTGCTTTGGGGGGAGGGCAGCCCCCTCTAAGGTAGACTGACTCCACATTATTCAGGCAGCTTTTGCATTAACCAACAGCATCTCCTCCCTGTCTGGATTGAGCTTCAGTTTATCAGCCCCTCATCCATACCCGTAAGCTGTATCCAGAGAGCACGCTCGCCGCAGGACATGCATTTGCTTTTCATTCTTTATCTGACATATTTGAGTGACTTAATCTCAAATGAAGCCCGTCCCCTGCTCTGGCGGTATTATTCATTCTCAGAGTTTGCATGCCTTTACTCTAAATGCAGGGAATTTACGGAACAGCAGAAAGCGAAGAAAATTGAGATCGTAGCTCGGATTTTGAAAGAAGAAGCTCAGCTGGAGAAAGTGAGGAAACAGTCCCGCCCGTGGAGACAGAAAAAGAAGGGAAAGCTCTCTGATGCTATAAGGTGGCGCAGAAAAACATGGCGGTATATAGAGAACGCGTGTGCTGAGCCGGATGCAACTGTTACTCAGGTAATCCACCATTACAAGAAGGCAGCTGGCTTTTAGGAACTGGTCAGTTAATGCCCTCTGTATCCTGAGCTGAGACGGCTGCAGTTTGGGGTGCTGTAGGGAGTAGTGATGCTAGACCAGCAGGACTCCTGATCTAAGGTCTGCAGTTAGAGTTGCCAACCTCCAGGTGGGGCATGGAGATCTCTTGGAATTAGAACTCATCCCCAGCCAATAGAAATCAGCTCCCCTGGAGGAAATGGCCACTTGTAGGGTGGACTCTAAGGAATTATACCCCACCGAGGTCCCTCCCCTCCCTAAACCACTCCCTCCCCAGGCTCCTCCCCCCAAAATCTCCAGGTATTTCCCAACTCAGAGTTGGCAACCACACTTGTAGCACCTTAGCAATACATATCTTCCTAACCCTCTTGTAGTGTGCAAGCAACCTACCCATTTCTGCCATTAACACAATGTGTCGTCTCACAGTATTGTTGTGGGAAAAGCCCAGCAGGAACTCATTCGCATAATAGGCCACACCCAACAGCAGAAACTTATTAGCATATTAGGCCACACCCCTGACAGCACAGCTCATTGGCATATTAGGCCACACCCCATGTTACCAGAAGCGTGCTCATCCAGCCATCATCATTTTGCTTCTTATTCTGTTTACCTTGTTGCCAAAACCCAGGGCTTTTTTGTAGCAGAAACTCCTTTGCATGTTAGGCCACACCCCCCTAACGTAGCCAATCCTAATGAGTTTCTGCTGTTGGGTGTGGCCTATTATGCGAATGAGTTCCTGCTGGGTGTGGCCAACTTGGAAACCAGCCGGAACTCCGTTCCTGTGCGTTCCTGCCCAAAAATAGCCCTGGTTAGCATTATACACAGTCCTAGACTGCATTGTCAATGAAACGTTAATTACTGTTTCAAAATGGTCGCCATTGGGGTAGGCTGTCTGTCATTGGGCTTTTTTGTCTTGCTGTAGAAATCCTGGCGCACCCCTTCACCTTGTTCTTCCCCGGATGACAAAAAAGATGGCCTGGAGGAGTCTTCTCGGAAAGCAACCGAAGAGATGGCTCATAAAAGCAAACACGAAGGAAAGGAGGAAGACTCAAGGGAGACTCTAGCTGAACCGGAGTTTACAGGAATTTGGGATCAAGAGTGCGACATATCCAAGGTTAATACTTCTGTCTGTCTTAATTTTCACTCTTGTCGATTCTCATTTTAATTAGGCAAAGGATACAATCCCTTCCCATTTTATGGGGACTCCTCATCAAGCAGAAGGGCAAAGCAGTGGAAGAAGTGTGTGAAGAACTGTGAATAACAGCCTGCTGCTCTGGGAGCTGCCAAGGCTAGAGCCAGGAACTGTAGACGGCACAGTGTTCCAACCAGGAAAAGAGTTGGCAGGTGCCATGGTGTTCACAGGCATGGTGTTGTGGCCCCGTGATATAGAACATGTAGGGCCTTCTCGATCGTGGCACCAAAATTATGAAAATCCCTCCCCAGATAGATTCATCTGTCCCCTTATATCATTGTCTTCCACATGTTGGTAAAGACTCTTTTGTTTGGCATTCCCTTTCCTCACTGACTCCTGCTGACTCTCCATCCTGTTCACATGTTTTAATTGTTTTATATGCGTGTGCATATTTTATATGGGTGTATTGTTTTATGTGTGCATATTTTATATGGGTGTATTGTTTTATGGGTGTGTATTTTTATATGTGTGTATTGTTTTACATGTGTGTGTCTATACATGTGGATATTTTTAAGCTTGTTTTAATGCTTTTATAATTTGCCACCTTGGGGAGCCCAAGTTGGCTGGAAAGGCAGCTTTAAAATGTGTTGAATAAATAAAACAAACACATGTATATGATACCATCAAAATCCTTTCTGTGCAGTGTTTAAAACACCATAAAAAAGAAATCTCGATAGAATTTTACATATAAACACGTCAGGATGAGTGTTTTGCAGTTTCGTCAATCAAATTTTGCATAAAATTTTGGAAATACTAAAATGAAACAGTGGAGAATTCCTTATACATCGGTTTCATTCTGGAAGCAAAACCAAGTCTTATTAAGATCTCCAGAATCAGGGTTAGAGGGAGTAATTCAGGCAAGGAGAACTAAATTGGGAAACATCCTTGGTCTCTTTCTATGCTGCTTAGGAAGGGAACTCTCATTACAGCCCTGTCAGTCAAGGGAGCTGAAACCAACGCTGTTCTCAAAAGCGTTTAACTACAAGGAAAAATTAGCCCACTTAAGTCTTTGTTCAGATATTTGCAAGGACACATATCACTTCATGTTTGCCAGCTTGTTTGAGTGTTACAACCGAACATGACACTTTGCTGAGTTGGTGATGAAGGTGATTTCAAGTGGAAAAAAAAGAAATCCTTTTCCACCCAGCACTGGAGACAGTAAAGTGCCTCTTGAGTATCGGTCGCTGTGCAATACCTGATGGCTCAGATCACAAATAAATAATGTACATCCTCAAAGTGGAAACTTCTGTTTCGTTCCATAGCCAAGAACCTGCATCATTGTATTCTCCCGAGTCACCAGCAGCTTGGGGAAGTGTCTGGGCGACGAGAGAGAGAAAAAATTCAGGACAGGCGTGTTTAAGAAGAATTTATTTTTGTTTAGTAACCTTTCTAGAGGTCCTGGAGGTGAAGCAAGGGCCATGACCTGACTGAAGATAGTTCTTTTTTTAAAATTAACATTTTATTGAATTTTAACATTCATTGTTACCAATATACTACTATCACAATCATATATATCACAAATCATAACTGAGGCTTAAGTTGATACAATACAATAGATTCAGTGTATAGGAATGAGCATAACCACCCAAGAATAAGAAGACATACAACACAGTAGCTAGCTTCTAGGTTTTTCCATAAACCTAAATAATTTATAACTTTAGGGATTTCTTGTTGGGAGGACAAATACTCTAGGATAGGTAGCCAGATAGAGGAGAAGGTAGAGTGTGAAGAAGATTTGTTAAAGTATGCCAGAGTGTCCATGAGTTTGGCCATAATATATAAGCTCCATATTTTTGATGCCATTGCGAGAGAGTCAGTGACTTTGTTAATTACCAATTCTAGCCACATAGAGCAACAAAGATGCTCTTTCCATGTTAGAACAGGAGACATCCCTGGAGGCCCAACCTTTCAATAAGAGGTGTTCTGCTGTGATATTGAGGCCTATACTAGTGATGGATTTGATTTGTGTTTCTACGGATTCCCAAAAAGGAGTAACCGTGGGACGCGAGCTGGTCCCTTCGTCTTTGTCCTGAACTAAATAAAGGTATGCTTAGCTGAAATCGCTCTCCGTCTGCATACTTTTCAGTTTTCTTTAGTGTTAAAAGCTGGGGTGGGTGGGGTGGATCAAGGTTGTGTCACTGAGGAGAGGGGATTATCCCATCCCTTGATTTCCTCCATAGAAATTGTACTTGCTGCTGTTAGCTCAGGTAGAGGGTGGAGTGATTGCTGGGGGGGGGGAACAGTAAAGGAGAAAAGGCTAACTACTGTTTCCTCCACCCCGCCGCTTCAGCCCTGATGCAAATTCTACCTTCCTCCCCACCGCAGCTGCTTTTTACGATTAAAGACAACTTTGGGAAGACCGGATCATAGGCCCTCCTCAAAATGTTGAAGTTGCCTCTTAAAATGATTGATTCATACTGTGAATGCTTTGATTTAAATTTGCATGTGATAAAAGCTGTGCGCGTGTTCTGCGATTCCATCTGTTGCCTCGTTCGCATGACCATCGTTAAGTGCCCGGAAAGGTTACCCAAAGCAGCTTCGACTTGAAAAATAAATATATAGATTGAAGCTTTCCAACTTCCAGAAATAGCCTCAACATGTCACACTAGCGCATACCCTGGCCCTTCATTACGGTCTCATTCTGTGCAGGTGCCAGATGGCAGAATGGATTCCAAACCTTTGGGTGCCAGTAAAACGGAAAAGGATATCTTTGCTCGAAACTTGGAGAAGCTGCACAGCGGAGTCATCCACAAACATCGAGTCTCTGGGCGTGAATTTAAGGGGTGCCCTTTCTACAGCAAGCCAAGCCTTATTCACTTCAAGGTTGGTGCACGCTTTGCAGAAAGGAAATGTGATCAGCTCCTGATAAACACCAGACTTGAAGCCTGCTGCTGATTAAAAGAAACGTGTATTGACTTCTGGGCAGGGGTCATTTCGTAGAAAAAGAGGTGCAGGAGCTCATTAGCATAACTCATTAGCATACCTTATTTGCATATGCCACCCCCCCTGACATCACCGGAAGTGTGTCAGAAGGCAACACCCACCGCTCAGGCTCCACTGGACTGTTTTGGATTGCTAGCTATTGGGAGGGAGGGAGAATGTGCAGATCTGTCCTCACAGAGGAGGGAGAGCTTGTGCCTGAAAAAAACTTGGTCTTAAAGGTGCCACTGGACTGTTTTGGACCAGGGGGTGGGGTAGGGGCTCTGCAACTTACCTGGCTGCTTCTTGCTCTGACTGAGGGCTGTTGGGAGCAGGGGGTGGGTCTTGTTGCATGTGCCCGCCCCCTGGGCTCTTTACTGCCGGAGCTCCGCTCCTGTGCGCTCCTGCAGGAAATGACCCCTGCTTCTGGGGACTTTCATTCACTCTCATAAAATGCGCAACCATCTGTGTACACAGGGAGTTCAGCAAGCTCTCTTTGATTTCTGGTGTAGGCCAAGCAATAGGCAAACTAGGTAAAGCATTAGAGATCCATGACTGAATAGTAGCTGCAGAGCGCCCAAATCGGATCAGAACTGTGATGTCTGGGGAAGGGAGTTAACCCGTTCCCCTGTTCCCTTTTCCTGATATAAGTAGTTCAGTGGTAGAGCATCTGCTTGGCATGCACAAGGTCCCAGGTTCAATCCCCGGTCTCTCCAGTTAAAAGATCTGGCAGTGGGTGATGTGAAAGATCTCTGCTTGAGACCTTGGAGACCTGCTGCTGCCATTCAGAGTAGACAATACTGACTTTGATGGACCCAAGGGTCTGATTCAGTATAAGGCAGCTTCATGTGTTCATGTGTAGTTCTAGTGATGTCCCCCTTCCCGTTCCGTTTTTTCCCCCCCCCCCCCCCAGTGACTGCAAATTGTCCTGGGAATGGGACTGGGGAAGAGATTTAAATTAATATGCCTCGTGCTGTCTGATTGCACTCCTTTATCCCGTAATCCATTTTGATTCTCAGCAAGAGAGGCGGGGCTGTAAATTAAATTAAATAAATAAAACTGGGAAGGTGGTGATGGTGGAGAGAAGGTGAACCCTCCCTCCGTCCGCTGTGTTCCTGATCTAAGTCAGCCTTTCCCACGCCTGCTACAAAAAGAAGTGTATAGGACAGGAGAGCCGCTCGTGGATCTCCAGCATCACATCTAGTCTGACCAGTAAATTCATCATTTAAATAGAGCTCTTCCCAGGGGCCGTTTCCTGCAGGAGCGCACAGGAGCGGGGCTCCAGCAGTAAAGAGCCCAGGGGGCGGGCACATGCAACAAGCCCCACCCCCTGCTCCCAGCAGCCCTCAGTCAGAGCAAGAAGCAGCCAGGTAAGCTGCAGAACACCCCCCCAGCCTAAAACAGTCCAGTGGCACCTTTAAGACCAAGTTTTATTCAGGTACAAGCTCTCCCTCCTCTGTGAGGACAGATCTGCATGCCCCCCCCCCAATAGCTAGCAATCCAAAACAGTCCAGTGGAGCCTGAGCGGTGGGTGTTGCCTTCTGACACACTTCCGGTGATGTCAGGGGGTGTGGCACATGCAAATGAGTTATGCTAATGAGTTATGCTAATGAGCTCCTGCACCTCTTTTTCTACTAAATGACCCCTGGCTCTCCCCCAAATAAAGACACGTCATGCGTCCATTCTGTAGCATGCCTTGGCCTTGGCCTCTCCTACGCATCCTTCCCTTGGCCCTCCCGCTGGCTCCCGCCACTCTTTAGGATGGAGCACTTAGCCAAGAGCAGCCAAAACCCCCTTCCACCTCTCTGTCATGAAGGGCTGGTCTGTTGCCCACCGCCAAGGGCTTTGCAGTGACCCCTAAATCCTTAGCTGAGCTGCAACTTAAATAACAGAGATTCTATTGTTTCAGCGAATAGGGTGGGATATAAATCTAGTTAGTTAATTAATTAATTGTGTTGTTTCCAGGACTTTGATGTCGGTAAAACCTATAAAAAGAAGGTGATTTTGATCAACGCCTTCTATAGCATTAACTACTGCAAGCTAGTGGGAGTCAGTGAACACCTCAAAGACTTCTTCACTGTTCAGTAAGTACACATGGCCATCTCTGCCCAGTGTGTGTGTGGGGGTGTGTGGAAGCAGGGCCAGGGAAAGTGATGGGGTTTATTGTTAGTTTTATGCGTGGAGCTTATATAGTATATTGGCTCAGAGGATGAATGACCCAGGAGGTGGACAGATGAAATCTCATCTCAGCCACACACTCAGTGGGTGCCCTCTTCTCATCTTACAGCGCAGAGTTACACCTTTCCATAGAATCATAGAGTTGGAAGGGACCTCCAGGGCCACGTAGTCCAACCCCCTGCACAATGAAGGAAATTCACAACTACCTCCCCCTCCCGCCCCCAGTGAACCCTTGCGTTTCTTCCTCAGCACATACATAGTTACCTTAACAGGACATCTCCAATTGGTGAAGATAGGATGTAGGGGTGGAGTTTGGTCCCGCCAGTTCCTTGAATTGCAGCCAGAAGAATGTGAATTTCAGGAAAAGTGTTCCAAGGGTTCTTAAAAGCAAAAGCCCCTAACTAAATGGGAAGAGCGAGGGTCGAATCCTGTAGTAGAATCCTTGGGATCTGCTCATGTGTGCTAAAATTATGAAGCAAGAATGCCTGCTTAGGATCTCCTAAGAGTTTAAGGTATAGATAATCTGTTTTAACTGAGCATGCACTGTGCATTAGGACTGTAAGAAGTGCTGGACCAAACCCAAGCCTAACTAGTCCAACATTCTTTGCAATAATCCTAGGAACCTGCTGGCAATAGGTGGTCCACTAAGGACTGAACAATGGCCCAGTGATGGACCACAGTTTGCCTCATGCTCACTAGGAATGAGCAAAAGTCCTCCTATCTTGTTTAATTCATTAATATTTTTATCAGCAATGTCAGTCTTTTGCTTTTCAGTTTGGTGTAGTGGTTAAGTGCATAGACTCTAATCTGGGAAAACCGGGTTTGATTCCGCACTCCTCCACTTGCACCTGCTAGATGACCTTGGGCAAGCCATAGTTCTGGAACGGCTGTTCTTGAAAAAGAGCAGTTTCTGTCAGAGCTCTCTCAGCCCCACCTACTTCACAGGGTGTCTGTTGTGGGGAGGGGGAGGGAAAGGAGTTTGTAAGCCGCTCTGAGACTCCCTTGCATAGTGAAGGCGGGGTATAAATCCAATCTCTTCTTTTCTTCTTCTACAATTCATTCATATTGTGTATGCTGGCGATAGGTGGTCCACTAAGAACTGACCAGTGGCCCAGTGGGTGGACCACGGTTTGCCTTCTGCTCACTAGGAATGAGCAAAAGTTCCCCTGTCTTGTTTTATTCATGAATATGCCAGTTCTCTGCTTTTCATTGTTGGTTTTGTACGTTCATTCATGTTGTGTTATGCATATACAGTATTTATTACATGCATTATACATTACTTGTACATATAATGCTGATAAATTAATGCACAAATAACACAGAAAACCCATTCACATTTTAAGGGAAAAGCAGAGTAGAGCATGAAAACATAGAACTGCAGTTCCAGTTCGCACGAGGGAGAAGCAAAATTGAAATGGGGTGGGGGGTTTTCCAGGTGAAAACAGCAGGGATGAGAAATCTGAAAACATCCCTCTTGCCCATCCCAGGATAGATAAAACAAAATGTGGGGTGGGCAAGGTCCTTTTATTGCACACACTTCCCAGCTCACATTTTGGTTCCTTTGGTGTATGTATGGGTATATGTGCTTCAGTTCAATATGTGGCACATATGCAACACCACCTTGGTTTAGTTAATGCTGATGGTTCAAATGCAAATTTATTCTCTCACCACACGTATTAACCAAGCGCATGGCCGGCTTTCTTGACTCTGAGCCCTTTCCCCGAGAAGATTACAAGTTGTAGCAGATTTGCAGCCGGTTGGTGGCTCATGTTAAGAGCAGATCTGTGTGGATTGGACTCTGGTTCTCTAATGCTTTCTTATCTCATTGCAAGATGAAAGCTGTAAATTAACAGCTTATTACAGCCAGCCCGGCTTTGGCCAAGCAGTTCAGAAATTATGCCATAAATCAAACGACAGCTTGGCTTTTTTTATTTTCTTGCTGTCCTGTAAAAGTCTCAGTCAGGGATTTTCCTGCATTGCTAGTCCCCAAGCATGCGGCAGGATGTTATATATGATGAGCGAGTCTAAAAATAATCCTAATCGTCATGTGTCGTTTGGTGGGAAATTATCTGTTTTCTAAAGCCCGGAATGCATAGCACTGAATTTTGGAGCCAACTGTCAGAGATCAGAACTCAGAGAAATAATTTCAGTTTAATTAAATATTTTTTGTTTAATTTCTGTTTAGAAAGAAGGCAGGAGCTTTCTCCTGTTTTTCTTCCCTGTGAGCAGTGCTCAAAAGTACACTGCCTTTGAACATGGAAGTTCCATTTAGTCATCAAGATTAAAAGCCATCCCACCAACATTCTTTATTCCCTTTAAAAGTTATCCTAGTGAGCAGTCATTGCCGTATCTTGTGATGGTGAATTTCATAAATCGATCATGTGTTGTGTGATGAAGTATTTTCATGTCTGTAATCCCGCGCGGAAAGGGGCC